>NC_060268.1:125621292-125849635 GCF_021613505.1 Equus quagga
GTGTGTGTGATGTGTGTGACTGTGATGTGTGTGTGTGTGATGTGTGTGATGTATGATGTGTGTGTATGTGTGTGTGGTGTGTGTGTGATGTGTGTGTGTATGTGTGTGATGTGTGTGTATGTGTGTGTGGTGTGTGTGTGTGATGTGTATGTGTGTGGTGTGTGTGTGTGATGTGCAGTGTGTGTGTGTGATGTGTGTGTGATGTGTGTGATGTGTATGATGTGTGTGTGTGATGTGTATGATGTGTGGTGTGTGTGTGTGTGATGTGTATGATGTGTGGTGTGTGTGTGTGATGTGTATGTGTGTGGTGTGTGTGTGATGTGTGTGTGTGGGGCGTGTGTGTGTGATGTATGTGTGTGGGGCGTGTGTGTGTATGTGATGTGGGTGTGTCAGTGGTGCATGTGTGTCCCTGGTGTGGGTGGCCATTTCATCCCAGCAGCCCAGCTCCCAGAATGCCCTCATCCTCCAGCACCAGCATCAGCCCTTGATGTCACATTATGTCCCCAGCCCTGGCCCAGGGCCCCACGCCAAGTGGGTGTTCAGAATGCTTGATGAGTGAGTCCAGCCAGACAGGGAGGGGTGTCCGGAGATGTTCCCGTCCCCTTGGCTCACACCAGCAGGAACTTCTGCTGAGCAGGCAAGAAACAGGAGGAAGAGAGACGTCCTTGCCTTTTTGGCCAGAGAGGAGGGTCAGAAACCAAAATCTCTGCAAAGCCTCTAACCACTATTCTGAAAAGGAGAGGCCACAGGTCAGAGTTCAGAGTCCTTTCCACTGGGCCCCCCTCGGGATGCGTGGCCTGGGGTCCTTCTCAATTACAGGGGCGGGCCTGGGCAATAGACCTCTACTCTCTTGGCAGGAGGGCAGTTTCTCTGGCAAGCTGCCCAGCCCAGCTGAAGGGATGGGCACCTTACGGCGCCCCCACTCTACACCCTGTGAATAGATACTCCTGCGAGGGAAGGGCAGCAGAGGATCCTGCTGGAGATAGATGGCATCCTGGGGGATGTGTTGCAAGCTTGAGACTCCCGGGGCTCATGGAAAAGAGGGAGTAAACCCTTTGTTTGTGGGAAGCTCCTGGCACTGCCCTCAGCCCCAGGCCCAAACACCACCTCAGCCACAGCCAGAACAGAGGCCAGTCTTTGATCTTCAGCCCCCCACCTCTGCCCAGATGTGCCCACTCTCCCTCCCAGCACGCAGCCCCGAGCAATGCCAACTGTGGCAGCCCAGCCCGCAGCTCCCCGGTTGGAGGATGACTTATGGCTTTAATTACCGAGGTCCGGGTGTGAGCCTCAGGAGGCAGCCCCACCAGGCTTGTTTCCTGTCGACCAGGGACTGCCAAGTTGGCGAGGGCAGTCCTGCACACTGCCATGTCGTTCCCTGCTCTCTGGGCGGTGACCAGGCCCTCCCCTCACTTCCGGGGTGCCCACAGCCTGCCCCAGCTCTGGAGGGTGGGGTGGAGCAGGAGTGTGGCAGGGTGGGTGTGCAGGAGGAGCAGCTCCAAGTCCCGCCCACAAGAGAGCTTGGTCTAGAGAGGAGAGGGAGAGACATTGGAGGGATGAGCTGGGCCGGGGGGAGCAGACCAGGCCGACGGCGGGCTCAGAACAATGACCAGTCCCCTGAAAGAGGAGAGAGGGTGCCAAAGAAGCTGGCAGTGGTGAGGAAGAGTTGTGAGCAGCTGGACAGACAAATGGACAGAGCCCAGGACGGTTAGCATGATGAGTGCTCCAGATTCTTTCTCGCCTGGTCAGCCCAGCTCTGGTCTCCCTGCTTCTCCTCTTGCCCTCTGTCCAACCCATTCTCCACCCAGCAGATCTCTCTGTGATTTTTTAAAAGCTTGATACAGATCAAGTTACTCCACTGTAATGTCCTCCAAGTACAGACGGAGTAATCCCAACTCCTCACCCTGGTCTGCGAGACCCTGAGTGATGGGTCCCTGTCCAGCCCTCTGACCTCACTTCCTGCTCCTAATCTACACCCCACCACATGCTAGCCTCATCGAACCTCTTTTCTAATTTTGTATTTCTTAAACAGACCCAGCTCATCCTTGCCTCAGGGCCTTTGCACATGCTGTTTCCTCCACCTGGAACTCTTTTCCCCCATAGCTCCATATGGTTGCCTCCTCCACAGCTGCTCAGGCCCCTCTCAAATGTCACCATATCAAAGAGGCCTTCCCCACCACTCCAGCTAAGTTGCCACAGCTCAGTCATTCTCTGTTATGCCTCCCTGCCCTCCCGTTTTATTTTCTTGCAAGAACTTGTCATTCTCTAAAATTATCTCGTGCATTCATCTGGTTGATTGTTTGTTCTCTGCCTTCTTCACTAAACTCTAAGTTCTATGAGGGCAACAACTTGACCTGTTTTGTTCACAGCTGTATCCCCAGAAACTGGTACACAAGAGGTACCAGCCTGATAAATATTATGAATAATCCAATTAGCTCAAACTCTTTGTGTTACAAAAAGGGACTACCATGGGGGGCTTTGAGGCGCCCCCACAGTGATGCACCTTGACAGCTTCCTGTACCTGAGGCAGCTTCAGGGCAGAGCAGGTAGGAGGGGGAGGCAATGACGGGGAGAGCTGAGGCAGAGGAGCCGAAAGAGGCAGACGGGAAACTGGTGCCTCCCTCACTGCTCTGGGCCTCAGTTTCATCTGTGACTTGGGAGGTTTGCACTGGATGACATCTGGGTCCCTGCAGCCTGGGACAGGTGAGCCCCTTAAACCGGGCCCCCGGTGTTGGAAGAAAGATGGAGATGGGCAAGGGGAAGGGAGGAGGTGCCGCCATGGTGCCTGTTCTGCTCCCTGCTTCCCTGACCACAGGACCGCCAGGGTTCCTGCCCAGGCCTGCCTTATCAATCTCCCTCCACCGGGAGAACGCCCCTAAATGAAATTCCTATTGGCACAGGGCCTGTGATATAACAAGTCACTCGCTTTGCCTGGGAAATGAAAGATGATAAGGCAGAGTTCCTGGGACAGAGGTGATCTCCATAAATCTGCCAGAGTGTGCTAGGGATTACTTTGCGGGATTAATTATCTGTCCTTCAAACAAAGGCCTGACCTCGGCCGAATGTCCCCGGCCTGCCAGGGAGGGAGCCTGGGGCCGTACGAAGGCGGGGCCCCTGCTGGGAGGCAGGCCATGGGGTGGGCTGCACAAGGGGGCACTGTAAGATACCAGTTCAGCACTTCAATCCTCCTCTAAGACCCGACGTGGCTCTCTCCTGACCAACACACCAAGTCTGCCTTGCGTCCCACACCTTCTGCAACTTGGTCCTTCTTGACCCGTGCAACAACCAGGCCTCCACCTGTTTCTCAGGCCAACCTGGAGCACCCCGACCTCATCCCCTCTCCCGGTTACCATCCTCCTGCCCAGACTTGGGAGGGTTCTTACGATGGACGGGAAAGGTCTATGTACAGTGGGCAGAATGAAGACCGGACTAAGAGCCAGTTCAGCATCTCCCAGTTCACCAGCCATAAGACCTTGTGTTTCCTGAGCTCTCTGAGCCTCCGTTTACCCATCTGTAAAAAAAGAATAGCACAGCTGCACCTGACAGGGTCGTCAGGATGACCCAGTGAGGCAGGGGGCCCCGTGGAAAGCATGTGCACCTCAGACTCACACAGACCTGCCACTTCTTGGCCTACCTGCTACATAACCTTTCTGAGTCTGTGTCCGCATCTGGGAAATGGGGACGCTGACAGTGCTTGTTGTGAGCGTAAGATGCAACCTCTGCAGAGGCCCTCATGTGACATCTCGGAGGGATTCCACTGACATCCTAACTGCAGCTGCAAGAGGAGTGGGGTCACAGTGGCTTTCTGTTTCAGCCCTTGCCCTTGGCCAGTCAGTCCCTGCTCCCTGCTGAGCCCACACAGTGGGTGAGCCTCTCACCACCCCTGAGCGGAGCCAAGCAGAAGGCACCCCTCTTGGAGCCAGGGAAAATCAGTGCTGGTCACAGGAGGGCTGCCCAGAGCCAGGCTCCAGGTCAGCCAAGCCCCAATTAGCCGTTCTGAGTCACACGGGCTATGGAGGAAGAGCGGTTGATGCGGGCTTCAGTTCCCTGCAGAAAGAAGGGGTGGACTTCACAGTAGAAACGTGGACGTCAGATGGTCACCTCTGGGCAGGGGTGGCTGGAGTGTGACAGAGAGGTCCTGGATGTGGGACGTGGGTGGTTTAGCGCCAACTGCTGGCCATACCACAGACAACCTGGGCAATCCTGGGCAGGCCACACCTGGTCAACCTCCATGTTCTCAGTGGTAAAGTGGGAAGGCCGTCCCTCCCTTGAGGCATTGCTCTGAGGATGGATAACTCAGGTGAAGGCCCCTGGCAGCTGCTCAGGACCACAAGAGGCCCTCAGGAAAGGATGGCTTCTTTCTGGGATCTCAGGGTGACGTGGTTGGGGCCCAAGCAGGCCTTCAGTTCCTCATGTCCCAGATTGCCTGATGGACGTGTGGATTCCCGGGGATTCACTGATCAGCACCATGGGGAGGGAGAGAATGAGGTGAAGGATGCAGGTGCTCAGGAACTCCTGAGCGAAGCAGACAGCCACGGCCCAGGGGTGACGCTCCTGGGCATGGGGGAGGGGATGGCAGGTCAGAGAGAAAATGGGAGCTGAGCTGGTTAGTGAGCATGAACCTCCCAGGAGAAATGGAATGGGGGTGACCAACTTGCTGCTGTCAGCTAAGGAGATGATGAGAGTTGGCTGGTGAGGGAAGGCTTCCGGCAATGAGTGGGAAGATAGGCTTAAAGGAGGGAAGGGGTGTAAGAGACAGATAAGGGAGGAACAAAGGATGGTGCAGGCTCTCTCCTGCTCTTCCCCGGTGCCCTTCTCTCCAGAGCACGCAATGGAAAGCAGTCACTTCCCAGGTGACAGCGCTGAACTCGGAACAAGTCACTCACCCAGCACTGACTATATGCCGGGTGTTGTGCTAAGCACTGCCCCGCTCTGCGGTGGGTGTTTTCACCTCAGTTTACAGAAGTGATTTGTTGAGGTCCCACAGCAGTTGAACTCAGCGCCAGGATTTGAATTCAGACCTATTTGATCAAAGGCCTTAGCTGCCACCTCAGCATGCTAGTGCCAGAGCCGTTTCTCAGGGAGCAGCTGGAGGGTCATTTTGTCCTGTGGGTGGCACATCCCATCACTCCAGGTTGAGTCAAGGTAGGGGCAGGGTCCATACCTCCTAGCTTTTTGGCCACTGTGCCTGTGGGATGGCCAGAGGTTGAGGTTGGTGCTCTGAATCCTGGAGAAGTAAGATGAGAAAGAAACCAGCGATTTCCTGGGCATGGAGCAGGTGTAGGACTTAGGTAAAAAGGAAGTTTACTTTTTTAGATCTGTTGGGTCCACCTACACCCCTCTGAACTTTACCCACCCCACCGGACTTCAGATTTGATCTCCCAAACTGGAGCCAAACTGCCTGAGTCCAAATTCTAACTCCAACGTTTACAAGCTGAGTGGCCTTGGGTGAGTTACTTAACCTCTCTGAGTTCAGTTTCCTCATCTACAAAGTGGGAACAATGACAGTACCTTCCTCATGGGATGCTGTGAGGAGTACATGAGTTCACACATGTGAGCTGCTTAAAGCAGTGCCAGGCATGTGGTGATCATCCAACACATGTGAGGAAATATTATGAGTGGGTTTTCCTCCTCACCCCATCCCAGCCTCCTCTTCTCTCAGTGCTTTGCTAAACGTCCCTGTACATGCACGTGTTATTGTTCAATTTCTACTGTTGCTATCGATTTTTTTTTACTTACAGACATGGTATTAGGCTATCCCACTCTATTTCTTTCATTACTCAACACTAGCTTTTAAAGATCTACCTCTTTTGTTGTATATATATTTAGTAAGTTGAACCATATGAAATTGCTGACATTTGACCATTTTTGACCTACAAAAATGGTGATTTCATGTGATTTAACCTAATAGTATGTGGCCACTAACTGCTACAGAGTACTCTTTAATTAGGGGTTGGCAAATTTTCCGCGAAAGGCTATGCAGTAAATATTTTAGACTTTGTAGGCCAAGAGGCAAAATCAAGGACATTATATTGGTACTTATTTAATAAGAGAGGAAACAAATTTCCAGAACAATTTTGATGAAATCTGAAGTACAATAATAATCGAGGACAATTTCTTGTAGCATAGGTCTACTAATGAGAAGAATGGAATCTGGGGCCGGGGATGACATTTACTTAAGTAGAGTTCAGAGATGGCGCTTACTGCCACCAGGCCGACTGCAAAAATACTCGTCCTTAAATTCGTTCTCAGCTCGCAGGCCACACACATCCGGGCGGCAAGACGCCTTGGCCCACATGCCCAAGCGGCTGTGAAGACCTTGGTCCTCGGAGCTGCCATTTGCATTTCTCCAATTTGTAGTCAGTTTCAGCACCTCTGCACACGTCCACTAGTCACTGGGTGTCCCATTCTGTGACTACCTTTTGCCTATTTTTCTATCGAATTTCCCAAGTGTTTCCTATTGATTTGTAGGAATTCCTTATATATTCTAAGTATTAGTCCCTTGTTGGTTTCAATTCTTGCAAAAACTTTCTCCTCACGTGCCATCTGTTGTGAACTTTGTCCATACATTCCTACTGAATTGGAAATCCTTTGCTGTAGACCAACTTTTCATCTACGGCATGGGCTCTCTGAGCACCAGGACATCCTTTCCTACAACAAGGTCACAAAGATATACCCCCACATTTCCTTGTAGGAGCTTTATATTTTACCTTTCACAGTGAGGTGTTTAATCCGTCTGGAGTTCAACTTGGTATACGGGATACGGCAAGGACCTTGCTTTATTTTTCTCCATATAGTGAGCTAGTTTTCCCAACACCAGCTACTAAACAAGTCATCTTTTCCCCATTGATTTGTGGTGCCACCTTTATTGTATATCAAGTTCCCATATTTATACACAGGTCTGCTTCTAGGAGCTCTATTCAGTCCTATTGGCCTATCTATATATCTTTAAAAGTGTACTAGATGCATGTGGGGCCCACCTCACTCACGGCCCCGCTGCCCTCTCCTGTACCAGCAGTTTGGGGTGACACCGTCTCAGGCTGGCAGCTCCCTATGGCTTGTGGACTTTGCTTGTAGTGATGAACTACCCAATCTGATCCTCTCTAGGAAATCTGGAATAGGAAATCTAGCAGATGGAGATGGTCGGCAGCTGAGACAGATGCCAACAGGACATTTCAAGGGAAGCCATGATGGAGGGGGGCAGTATGGCCATCATGGACCACGTGAGATCTTGAGGGAGCCAGTGGGGCAGAGCAAGATAAATGGGCAAATGCTCAGAAAAGGGCAAAGATGCTCTGGTAGGCTGACTAATGGCCACCAAAGACTTCCAGGTCCTAATCCCTGGACCCTCTGAATGTTACTTTATATGGCAAAGGGGACTTTGCAGATGCAATTCAGTTAAGCATCTTGAGATGGGAAGATTATCTGCTGGCTCTACACGTAGTCACAAAGGTCCATAAAGAGGGAGGCAGATGGAAATTTGACTGCAGAAGAGGAGAAGGCAACAAGACTAGGGAGAAAAAAATTGGAGTTATGCAGCCACAAGCCAATGGATGCTGGCAGCCACCAGCAGCTGGAGGAGGCAAGAAACAGATTCTCCCCTGGGATCTCCAGAAGGAATCAGTCCTGCTGACACCTTGATTTTAGCCCCGTAAGACTCATTTTGGACTACTGGCTTCCAGAGACATAAGAGAATAAATTTCTGTTGTTTTAACCACTGAATTTGCGGTGGTTTGTCACCACAGCCATAGGAAACTATGTCAGAAAGGAGAGCACGATCGAGCTTGCTGTCCCGGTTCCTCATCCCAGGAGGTGCAAGTCTGAGGAGGGTCTGCCCTGGATTCCCATGGGAACCCCTCAGCCTTGCAAAAAGCCCCTTTCTTGGAGATTCCTAAGTGTTCTCGGATCCTTGGAACCACAGATGCCCTGAAAAGAACAATCCACACTCCTTAACTTAACCCTCAAGACCCTCCAAATCATCTTCCACCTTTCCTCTTCTGCAGCTATGTGGTTTACCTGCTGCCTCCTAGACGTCTCATGAATGCTCTCCCCTCGCTGCAGTTGGTCCCTCCTGCTTGGGATGCTCCCCTTCCCACCTAACCCACCCATCCTTCAGTCCCAATAATACCGCCTTGTGGGCACTAGCACTCCCCCATTTCCAAGGTGGCTTCATTTGCACGATCCTATCCAAAGGAAGGATGGTATTTCCTGAGTTCTTGCCAAGTGTCAGGTGCTGTTTCAAGTACTTTACATGAACTAATGGGACTCTCAGAATCCCCATGAGCTCCATCGTCCTTCCCATTCTACAGATAAGGAAAGGCCCAGGTCAGGTCCTCTCCAAGTCAGGATGGCCCAATCCTCAGTCACTTGGATGCCTGATTTTTGCCCATATCTGCATACAACATGTATTATTATTATTTAATATTTTTCTTTAACTTGATTCAATTTTTTTAAAATCATTCTAAAAGACTCTATTTAAGATGATCACAAACGGAGAACCAGTTCATTGGCCATGAATAGAGAGCGATTGTGAAATAGATAGAATGAGCCTACGCGGTTAGATTTTAGCTGCATCCGCTTGACATCTGAAGGCTCCAGGCAGCTCTCTTTGTTAAATGGGGAGATGAGCTGCGGGGTAGAGAGGGGTTAAAGAGGCAAGTACCCAAGTGGACTTTCTCCTGGACAGAACTAAGAGAAACAGAAATTCTGAAAGAGAATTGAGAAGGAGATCAGCATCTCACTGTGTGACGTGATGTTATTTCATGCCCCGCCGTGCACCACTTACAATCATCGCTCTGGGGAATCAGCGTCGGGCTGAAGCTGCTGCCTGCGCCTCAGCCCCAGCCCCAGTTCCAGCACGCTTGGCTTCCTCTGATCTCGGAGGACTTACTGACAGCACCGGCCGCTCGGCAAATCCTCAAGCTTCTCCATGGAATGGGTTTTCATTTCCAATTTCCATTCTAGAGCCAGTCTCCCCAAGACCACAAAGTAGGGAGGCTGGGTCATCGAGACCTCGCTAAGTATCTGCTGAGTCATGAACAGGCATCTCTCCTGTCCCTACAGACCTCTAAAGGACCTACAGCACTCCAGTACCCGGGGACCTCAAGTCCTCATTTGCAAAGTGCTTCCTTAAGTGTCAACTAAATTGCTCTCATAGACATTTCAGACTCCACCGTTATTATCAAGAAAAATCAGTCACTGGCTCCTTTAAAATAACCCTTGCTATGCTGGACATTACTGTGACGCGCCTTTTAGACTGTGCTTTCATTGATTCAAAAGTGCTTCACTGATGTGGTCCTTCAGAGGGGGGCATCCTGATGCACTGGCAGAGGAAGGGGTGGGAGGGGCAGCGAGCTGGCAAACAGGCAACCTGATTCCACCCCACTTCCCCCACAAAAGAAAGGCCTTCTCGGGGTAGGGGGGCCGGCACGGAGCTCAGCCCAGCAGAAGGAGACTGTGAGCAATAAATTAATTCTGTGCCACGATGTTTGTTCACTTCAATCAATGTCTGAAAATATCTGCCCTGAAATCTCTGCTTCCAGGATGTTGGTCAAATATTTGAATGGGGCAGCCAGTTAATTGACTCAGGCAGAGCACTTGACAGAGCGGCTGAGGGAAAGGCTGCGGGGTGCAAGAAGACAGTGAGCCTAGAGGCAGATCCAGGGATCCCCAAACCCCAGTGGTCCCATGAGGTGCTCAGGGCAGGGCTGAGGAGAGGGAGGCCAGGGGCACTGGAGAAGGGTGGGTTCTGGAGCCAGTCTGCTCACCTGCCACCGGCCACGTGACCCTGGGCAACTGGGACTCAGAGTCCTCATCTGTAAAATGGGACAACAATAATTGTACCTACCTCATGGGGTTATTGGGAGGATTAAGAGTTGATGCAGGTAAGCATTTAGATCTGTTCCCAAGCATCCACAAAGGGTTAGCTACTATTACTGTGTTATTATTACTCCTTAGTCTGGCATTCAGTGCTGCAAGAGGATATTAGGGCTAGAGGGGAGGTTCCGTGAGTATGTGCTGTGGCTGGTGACATCCCCTTCCCTATGTTCTCTCATCATCCCTCAAGGATGGCCTTTCCTTTCCTGACCTCTGAAGTCTTTTTTTTTTTTTTTTTAAAGACTGGCAACTGTGCTAACAACTGTTGCCAATCTTCTTTTTTTTTTTTTTTGCTTTTTCTCCCCAAATCCCCCCAGTACATAATTGTATATATTTTAGTTGTGGGTCCTTCTAGTTGTGGCATGTGGGACACCACCTCAGCATGGCCTGACAAGTGGTGCCATGTCTGCGCCCAGGATGCGAATCGGCGAAACCCTGGGCCGCAGAAGCAGAGCACATGAACTTAACCACTCGGCCACGGGGCCAGCCCTGAAGTCTTTGCTCTATATGCTGTGCTTGAGGCTTCTATGATGAATTGCTTGTGCAGGAGGGTCCTCCCTGAGGCCCCCATTCGACATGTCTGGTGAACTAGTGGATGTGGCCTTTCAGTGGCTGACATTTTGGCTAAAAGAAAGGTCTCTTCCCTTCCCTTCCTGGTTTTAAATCGCTTTAAAACAAGGGTCTGTAGGAGAGATGGGGTGGGCGGGTGGTGTGGGGTCCTCATGGCTCTGCCTGGGCCCCACAGAGAAGGAGTGCAGGCTGGAGCCAAGGAGCCGTTTACAAGGGGAGCGGGCTGCAGAGGCGCTATGGGGTCAGACCCCCAGCGCAGCTGCACTGGGTGCGAGGAGCAGCCCCTCTCTGCCCATGATCCGTCTTGGCTCCAGAGTCATGGAGTGTCCAGGGCATGCTAGCCCATTCCAGCAGCTCTGGAGGGGCTGACAGCAGGGGCCCAAGTGAGTTCCCCACCTCCAGTGGCTTGGTGCAGGCGACACCCACAAGGGGTCAGGGACAAAACACCAGGTCAGTTAGACAGCACATGGGAATGCACCCCTCCCCCCAACAGGGGCCCCTCCAACACTTGGGGATTTTACAGAGAGCTGAAGTCTTAGGTTTTGCAGGCAGGGATGAGGGACAGGAGCCAGTGACACTGGTATTTTTAGAGACTCCAGTACCATCTACATGCTGGGGAACCCCAGCATCTCTTCTTATATGCGCTTGTCATCAGCCAGATGATGATTTTTTGGATAAGCACTATTAACATTCCCATTTTACAGATGAGGAGAGTGAGGCACAGACAGGAGAAGTAACCTGCTCAAGGTTACCTGAGACTTGGGCCAGGCTGGCCGAGAGAAGGGACTGTGGCTAAGGCATCTCCCCCTCTCTCTCCCCAGGGCGCCCTGCCCATGGCAGGCACACGATAAATACTGATGACAGAAATACGCAGACAGGAACGTAGGTGCAGATGTCAACATTTCTGTCCCCTTGGGAAGCCACGAATCAGAGCCACATGGGGGTGGGAGGTGGCTGATGGGCTGAGCTGCTAGAAGGCCATCTGCTTTGCTCCCCCTCTCTGCAGGCACCCCAGGGTCTCCCTCCTGCAACCCCACCCCGTCCTCTCCTCCCCTTCCTGCTCTGGCTGAGCCCAGACAGACGAGGGAAGAGCCGTGCCGGGTTGCGGGTGACTTCAGGCTTAATATCTCTGTAACCACATTGGAAAAGGGCATGCCTAAGACGGCGCCTCATGCTTAATCTTTCTCTTTTATTGCTTTTTCTCTTGTGTGATTTAACCTTGCACCAGGTATCAAGCTAGATAAATAAAAACTTTTACTTCAGATTAGCCCCGGCTGGGGGCTGCCTTAGAAACTGAGCCGTCATCTGGGGAGCCAGATGAAAAAGGCAGCTGGGAATCTGAGCTGCTCAGAGGGCTTGTGTCAGGTTCAAGGCCCCCACAGGTATCTGAGACCTTTCTGAGGCAGGAGGGACGCAATCTACCCCTGAGCCCGCGGCCTGGGGAGGCTAAGGCAGGCGGCTGACATCTCCCTAGACCAGCCTTCCCGACCCCCTTTCCCATCACCCCTCACCCCAGTTACCTTCTCCTCACCCTGCTATCTCCTCCTAATGCTTCACACACGCCAGAAACGCGACCTGTGCTGACTCATTTACTCTTTCTCTTTCCCACCAGAATGCGAACTCCGTGATGGCAATGACAGTGACATTGCCTTCACAGTTGGTGCCCAGGGTCTAGCATGGAGCCTGGCACCTAGCAGGGACTCAATTACTCTTCATTGGTTAAATGATGAATGAATGAGTGAATAAATGAATGAATCTTAGGATTCTAGCCTGGCACACACACCAGCAGGTTGACACGAATCACTCAGTTTCTCAGGCAGAATAGTAAGAAGGCAGCAAGAATATGGGTTCTGGAAGCAGGAAGATCTGGATTTGAATCCTGGGCCCATTTTTACATGCTGTGTGACTCTAAGCCCAATTCGTGAGCTCTGTGAGCTCAGCTTCCTTCTCTGTAAAATGGTTCCGGCCAGCCACAATCTGAGGTTATGATGACGGGGAGAAACGATATATGGAGCCCAAGGCGAACCCCCCATGTGTTCAGAGAGAGCCACGACATGTTCACGGCAGCACAGCTTATCATAGGAAAAATCAACCCATACACCCATCGACAGGCAAATGGATTACCTGTGGTATCTTCAATTGAGGGAGTAACATACAGTAGAAGAATGGACAAATGATACGTACACCAAAAATACAAGGATGAATCTTGGACACAACGTCGAGTAGAAAACACAAGTCCCAGGAGACTATAATACAATACTTTTTAAATAAAGTTCAAAGACAACTAAATCCAAGCAATATGTGATCCACGTACATGTGACAAAATGTTTTTAAAGCAACAGAATGAAAAAAATGCCAGAGTGAAGGGTACGGCTCTGGGGGTGGGGAGGCAGGGGGTCGCTGGAGGAGGACACTGCAGACTGAGGGGTGGGAGACACCTCGCTCTTGGGTTGGTCAGTGGGTTCACAGGTGTCCACTGGACTATCAGGAATTAACAAAGAAACTAAAGAGGGCCGTACATAGGTCAAGGTTGACTGTGAGCCGAGAATTATGTCTGAATTAATTCTGGGTGCCCGAATGGGCCAAGTAAAGAACGAGGACGCAAAATAAGTGGTGGCTAATTTCATAATCCTCCAAAGATCTCAAAGCCCTTGGAAGTCCAACACACAGCAGACACCTTGGAGATGAGAAAAAAGTGGAAAAGAGCCACATTAAACAAAAAGACAAAGGCCTGTGGACATTGGGAAACTAGACTAGAACTTCTCCCCCGCAGGCAACCCTCAGCCATGAACTAGAATCACCCCGAACCCCCAAAGTAACCTCCAGCCGTGACGGGTCTGCCCCCAGCACCTGGGAGAGCAGCTGTTCCCTGAGCGGAGCAGCCCGGAGGTAGACTCAGGTGCAGCAGAAGGAGTTCTGGTGGGGCCTCGGGGGCACGTCCTGGGGGCTCTCCCACAGGACACGGGCACCCAGGAGGCTATCGTGTCCCAAGCAAGGGACAGAGACTCCTGCCTGTGGAGAGGGTGAGGGAAAGAGGAGACCAGAAACGGAGGGTCTCAGGCCATTTGCCGGTGAAACCTCTCACATGTCCACTGACCAATGTGAGTCACGGGAAAGAAGCCACCGTGACCGACAAGGGCATGCAGGGCCTCGGTCCAGGAGGGAGGAAGGACAAAGACTCTGGTTATCACAGAGGCGCGGCACAGCTGGGGAGAAGCAGATCCCTGAAGAGAGGAGGGAGAAAGGTCAAGGGGGAGAGCATCAGGAGGAGTGTAGTCCTGGTGGGACACACGGCGGCCGCTTTGGTATGGTGGTGGGAGGGCAGTGTAAATAATATGCCAGTGTGTTTGTGTAATTAAATAGAAAACCCTTCAGAGGCACTGTCCTTAGACATTTTTGAAAGAAGAGAGCATGGGATAAACCCTGGACAGCACATTCTTTCCAGCTCTGGAGAGAACGCCTGCCGACTGCTAGCGGCTGCTGGAGGGCTGGGTAGGAAAGGCTCGGAGGCCCATCCAGGCTCAGTCAGAAAGTGTGCTGGGATCAGTTAGTGATGTCTGTCTTGGTTTGGGATTGGGAAGTTCTGACATGTGGTGCCATGGGTCTAGGGTGGCAGTCACAGGTGTAAACAGATCCGCTTTCCTTATGAATATGCCCCTTTCTGCCTAGGACACTACAAAATCCCCAGAAACCTAGACTCAGGTTAGAAGCTTCTCTGCCTCCTTTTCCTGCACCGTCTGCTTTCAGTACCTCACCAGACCCTGCTGGCTTTCCTCCTGTGCATCTCCACAGTGACTTCCCTTGTTCTCCCCTCGCTTGGAGCCACAGCCTGTTAGCAGATCACCCTTGTTCCAGGGCTTCCGGTTCCAATCACCCAGAAATCCCAGGAGATAAACCTTTTGATGACCTCATGTTCACCCTTCCACCCCAGCCATGCTCGAGAACCCACTTCTTCTGTCTTCTATGCCCTCCACCAACCGGCCCCACCACCTGTCTCTGATCTGACCTGATTCCTCCCTGGCCACCTCTTGGCTCCAGCTAGATGGGCCATTCCCCACTGTGCTCTGACGTTTCTGGGGTTCCAGGCACCCACTGTGCACCCCAAGCCAGGGGCTGTGGCGTGCAGTTCAGATCTCCAAAGCAGGTCAGCTTTCCCTGAGCCTCCACTTCTCAGGGGGAGAAAAATGCCGAGCGGCTTAATCACGGGCTTTGATGTGTTTGAGACGATGGTGTCCTGTGATAGCAGCTCCCCACCGGCCATGGCCAGGGGCCCGATGCAGGTATTGGCATTTGTGGGGGGTGTGGGCTTGTGCGAGTCTGACTGTATCTGATTATTCTCTTTTCACACCTACACTCACACACACACGCATATGCACGCATACATACAGACTCACCTCAAAGCGTTCAATGCACTTTCAAGGAAATGCCTCAGTTGGTAGCATTAGAAGTAAAATCCAGAGAGTGGCAGTGAAGTTGTGCTTCACTCACATGCCTGGACAGGGCCCAGTGTGCCCAGAGGTGAGGTCATTGCCCTTTAGGCTGGGAGGGAGGGGTTTCGGCCCTGATCCTGCTCCTCTGTTCTGTACTCTAGGCCTGCGTCTCTCAACCTTTTTTTCATTATGGTCTTCCTCCCGCAGCCATTTTAGACATTTTTTCCTAACTGCTCCCCGCTCAAACATGAGATTTCAACACCACAGATACAACATATGTCTGTATGTATATCAGTGCTTTATTCATAAAAAGAGTAAGTTATTTTGTACCCCTCAAAACAAATGTTTGCCCCCTTGCGATTGATTTCACCCCTGTTGAGGACACATGTTCTTCCAGACCAGCGCTTCTCAAAGCGTGGTCCCCAGACCAGCAGTGGCAGCATCACCCGGACCCCACCCCCAGAGTTTCTGATTCAGCAGGTTTAAGGTAGGGTGCAAAATGTTGCATTTCTAATAATTCTCAGGTGATGCTGATGCTGCTGGTCTGGGGACCGCACTTTGAGAACCACTGTTGTCAAGGAAACTGAGTATATTCTGGAACCCAGGAGACTTGGGTTCAAATCTCTGCTCTCTGGCTTAGTAGCTGTGACCCTTAGCCAATCTATGTAAACTCTTTGAGCCTTGCTTTCTAGTCCACGAAATGTAAAATGTCTCCCTCCTACACTATTGTGAGGGATAAACACGTCCAGCCACTGCCTGGCACACGGCAGGCATCCAATAAATGGGTTCCCCTCCCCGCCCGGGGGATGTTGCATTGCTGCAGAAGGCCCAGGGAAGCAGGGCTCAGATGGGGAAAGCGATGTGGGCTGCCAGGCGTGATAAAGGCTCTTCAGCTGGAAAGAGGACAGTGGAGTGGGGTCTGGGCTGAGAGGGGGGCTGTGACACAGAACGTGGTAGAAAGTGCTAGTGTGGGCTTGTTCACCAAATCCTCACACCCCAGGGTGGCAAGGGTCCTTTGGCACAGGAGAGGAGCCTGCTTAGCATCAATTATAGGAAGGAGAGAATCAAATGACAGAACTCATCAGTCTGGTATTTGTGGAAAATGAAAATGCTTCCGGTGCAGGAAAAAGGATTCAGACAGTGTCAGAACCATCTAGAGGGCTTAAGACAGTTTTCTGGGCCCCACCACCCGAGTGTCTGACTCAGTAGTTCTGGGGAGGCCTAACAGGTTCCCAGGTAACGCTGCTGCTGCGGGTCCGAGGCCCCCGCTTTGAGAAGCACTGCTCCACAGCCTCCGTGGAAGGGCTCCCTGCGACAGGTGATGGAGAAATGATGAAAAGTCTGGGTGCTTGCTGGAGAGGTGCAGGACTGAATCCTGGGCCTTGGTGCTCTTGGGGCTGACTGAGAGAAGCCTTCAGCCTGGGCTCCTGGCCACCTAGGTGAGCCTGGCTTGTCCACTGGAAGAGGGGCCACAGCTAGCAATATGGGCTTCTGACAGTGTGCATGTGCTTGTCTCTCCCGCATCCTGATGGGCAGTAGGCAGGAAGGAAAATGGCTGGCATCTGTTGAGGGCCTACCGTGCACTGACCAAATGCCACTCATTGTACGAATACTCTCATTATATTCTTTTATATATATTCTATACACTTTTATTTTCACAACTCTATGAGAAAGATACCATTGGCCACAGTTATAAGATGGGAAAACTGATGCTTTGAGAGTTTTAGTCATTCACTCAGGATCATTTACCTGGGAAGAGAGGATGCCTCCCTGGAACAAATAGTAGTTGGAAGTTAAATTAAGCAACTTCCCTGCCCAAGGGGGCTCTAAAAGCATCTCGGGCCAAGGGCCGGTGCTGGGCCTCTCCTGCACCTACACCACCTGCCACCAGTCACCTCCTGTCAACTCCGCCTCCTCGCCTCCTTTGGCTCTGTCTCTGTTCCCCCATTGTGACGGCCAGCTGGGGGACACTTCGGCAGCCTCCTCTGCTTGGTCTTCTGGCTCCCGCGTGCCCTCGCCCAACCCTCTAGCTCCAGCCTGCCCACAGTGAACTTTGTACAAGTACCCCCGACCACAGCCCTCCCTGCTGACCTGGCCCCCTGCTGCCTCAGGACCTGGCACTCTCCCAAGCAGGACATCCCACACCCTACAAGGCCGGCCCCTGCCTCTCACTGTGCCCTCCCTCCCCACAGCTTCCCCTGCGCTGTGCTTGGCCATGCTGAATGAGTGCGATGCTCTTTCCCACTCTCGGATCTCGGTGCATGTCGTTCCTTCTGCCTGCAAGAGACCCCCCCCTCCACAGATCCTGCTCGTCAGTCAGTGCATAGCTTAGGCGATCTCTCCCCAGTGAGTGTCCCCACCCTGGTGACTGCTGGGGGAGGTGCTCCCCCCATGAATTCTTCCTCACTTCTGATTACAGATATTTTTGAACATACACAAAAGTAGAGAGAATAGTCTAACGGAGCCCCCAGGGAGCCATCACTCCACATCAACAATGATCAACACAGCCTGGGCTTCTCTTCACAGTGTTCCACTGGGACAATCTGGTCTGCCTCCTGGACCACACCACAGGCTCCTGAGGCCACGACGGCGCCTCGGGCCCCACCAGCTCTCAGGACATCAGCACAGTTCTTAGCCCAGAGAAGACCCTTAATCCACTGGGGTGGATACCAAGAGTCCCCACTTGGTGAGCACTTACTCTAAATCCAGGCTCTCTTCTAAGTGCTTCCGTGTCTTAGTTCACTGAACCCTCACAGCATCCCTGTGAGGCACGGCCTACGACTACCTCCATTTTACAGATGGGAAACTGACGCTTCGAAGGTTACACAGTCAGTCAGTGTAGAAGGCAAACCAAGGCAGTCTAACTCTGGAACAGAGACACCCATAGAAAGAGAAGTGAGCCACATGTGTTATCTTAAATTCTCTAGGAGCCACCTTACAAGAAAAACTATATAGGTGAAGTTAATGTTAATAATATGTTATATTTAACCCAGTATATCTACAATATCATTTCAACATGTCATTAATATGACATTATTAATGAGATACTTTATAATCTGTTTTGCATACTAAGTCTTCAAAATCTTGTGGGTTATATTTACAGCACATCTCAATTCAGTCTAGCCACGTTTCAAGTGCTCAGTAGTCACACAGGAGACTGTATTGGACAGGACAGCCAGTGGTCACCAGCCTGGACAGAGGCCCTGGAGCCTGCATGCCCAACCACATTTCTACTTGAATGAAAGAGGAAATGGGTGAATAGGGGTCCCAAGGACCCCTGGTCCTGATCTTCCCTTGATAATTGATAATGCCTAATATTTTATGGCCCTTTAGAGTCCCTCTGGCACCACCTTATTTGCCATGGGATAATTAACCCCATTCCATGGATGAGAATTATGGGGTTAAGAGGGGTCAAATGCCTTGCTCAGACACACTGCTGCAGGCAGCAGAGCTGGGCCTCAAACACACAACTCTGGACTTGAAGTCCAGTGCTCTGTGGTGGAGTGGGGCACAGCTGCTCCTCGAAGCAGGATCTTCTCTGTCTGGTAGAGAAATCTGTCTGCTCAGAGCACAGGCTGGGTGGGCCACTGGGGACAGGAGCCCTTGAGCCCCAACTCGGTGGGGCCCTGGAGGAAGTGATGCCCTTGGTGAGTGGCAGGGCAGGCACAGGCTGAGAGAGCAGATGGGGCCCGTGCCAGATCCTCTATGGGAAAGATCCTTGTCATTCTTCAGTCTCAGTTTGGCCACGAGAGACTGAGAACAAATTGATGGCAATGGAGCCATAACTTACCGCTGAAGGCTTTTTTGTTCTTGGCAAAACAGAGGGGTCATTAGTAACGGGGAAAGTACTGGTGTGCAGACATAAATCCCCCAGCTGCAGGGCTGATGAACAGCCTGGAGGGGACAGGGCCTCAGGAAGCCGGTGGGTTAACTGTGTGCCATGGATCACTGGGGGCTCAGGCCTGTGTCCACCCACAGGCAGACAGACCCATCGCCTGCCCAGGCTCTGGAGGATCCTGGAGACTTGGTCACCCTCTGTGGCCCTCAAGACTCGCACTTGGCTCCCAGAGCCCCTGAGGACCTCAGTTCTTTCTTTCAAATGAAAATGGTTCCAGAGTGCCCAGGGCTGGAGCAGGCTCCCCAGGCACTCAGGGCAGCTTGGGGCAGTCAACGTGAAGGTGTCCTCATGGGGCGTCCCTTCTTCCTGCTTCAAGCCAAACGGGCACCAGCCAAGCCTCCCAGGAAAGGGCTGTGACTGAAGGTGGTGGGAGAAGCAGGCAAGTGGGCCAGACCCTTGGCAGAAAGTGTTCTTTGCAGCACTGTCTACTGGTCGAGGGAAGTGGAGACGAGGCCAAATCCTAGCCTCCTGTCCATCTGCTCCCCGGGACTCAATCCTCCTGCCTGCCTTCCTGCTTGAGGCTCACACTGAGGCGGGCTCGCAGGGACACCATGCCAGCCCAGGGCCAGGGGAGAGGGCAGGCGGGAATAGGTGGGTGGGCAGCAGTGAGCCAGGTTCTCAGGAAGGGGAGGGAAGAAAACAAGAAGGTCTGCCCTTTCCTCAAGCTGTCTGAAAGGGATTTGGGTGCGGTCAGGCGGTGACGAACACCCATGAGATAGTTAGAGGACCACTGAGGCCACCCTGCGAGCGTGGTCCAAGTGTTATCTTACCAAAAATGGCAAATAGCTGCTCCAGGTGCTGCCCTCTCCCTTCCCACACCCACAGCAGACTCTACCAGCTGAACGCCACACTGAGCCTGTTTGGCCTCATGGTCCTCTTCAGGCAACCATTACCAATCAATCAAAGTTGGCATGTGAGAGGAAACCCATTTGTCATCCTTTCTAAAAGCCCTCAAGGCACATCTGTGCTGGCAGTGGGAATCCTATAAAACTATGCTAAGTGCTCCAGGCCTTCCAGAAGTTTCTGCCTCCTGCCTCCACCTTTACATATATCCCCTACCTGTAGTTTCACATCCTGGGTCCCCTTTCACATCCTGTTGTTTGCACTTGGGAACCTGGCCTACGAGAGTCTGCCCTTGGAAATCTCTTCGGATGCTGCTATAGGCAATTGTCCACAGGCTCCAAGCTCCAAGTCCAGTCCAGACACCAGAGGCTCAGCAGCTCTGCCCTCCAGCTTCCAAGGGAAGTGGGTGAGGAGGTGGAGCTGGCTCAGGCCATCTATGAAGGCTGGAGGAGACCTGTGGGGCTGGGGCTGGTGGCCTGGCATCCAGCACAGAGCAATGCCCTGGAGGATGGCCTCCCAGCATCACTGCAGGAATTTCCTGTCTGGCCGTGACCTCAGGCCATGTCCTGGCTCCCTGTTCCTCATCTCCATCCAGGCTGGGTTATGTCTGGAACCAGTTCAGAGGCAACGAGATGCGAAGACAATCCCCCATCCAGCCAGGTGTCCCCTTCACACTGCCTCTTATCCTGGCCCCCAACCCCACCACCCTTGGGGCTCGCAGTGCTCCCTCACATCTCTAACACGAGCCTTTGTCACTGGGAGGCACCTGCTTTTCTTCCCAACTTGAAAGGCTCAAGAAGGAGACCAGCACCATCGTGGGCTTCCCTCCTCCTCTGCCCGCCAGGAGCAGGCCCCCTAATTCCCAGGGGCACTCTGCCTTCCTGGAAAATGGCTTCCTTCCTAGGACCGGCTTTCCGACATCCTGGCATAAAGATCACCTGCACCTGAGCTGGGGCGCTGCAGGAAACGACCATTTCTGGCCTCTCCCCGTCCTACAGAATGAGAATCTCCACGGGTGCCAAGGACTCTGCATTTTTGGTAGAAGCCCCTGGTGATTCTTGGGCATAATGGAGTTTGAAAACTCACTACCCTAGAATGAGAGTCATTCATTCATTCATTTGATAAGTGCATGTGGGGCTTTACTCTGTGCTGCGTCCTGTGCAGGGCACCAGAATGGGGAGAAAATGGGGTGACGGGAGCAGAAGCCCAAACCCACACTGCTGCTCACCACACGGGCTGGCCCGGCATTTGCTCTGGGTCCTGGGGCACAGTAATAGTCATGGCAGCAGCTGCAGGTCACAGGGAGCCCATAATACCCTGATTTTCTGCATTCCCAAGGATGTGAGGGGTCTCCCTCCCCACCAGCTAACCCCCAGCTTCCTAGGGTATTATTAGCTGCTGGCAGTAATAATAATAATAAAGCTAACACAAAGCACTTTGCAAACATTAATTAAGCTCTTTACATATATTAAGTCTTCTGATCTTTGAACCACCCTAGGTAGGTACTCTTATTGCTCCCATTTTATGGATGAGAAACTGAGGTACAGAGACCCACTCAGGGCAACGTACTTAAGAGACTCCACCCTCTATGTTCTTGATCATTACAACTTGCTGTCCTTTGAGTTGAAAGGAGAAAATGCCCCAACAATGCCACTCCCTGTTCTGGGCGGTATGTTGGGGGTGGGGGCGATGGGGTGGACACTGGCCTGGTGGCCTCCTGTCCTTCTGGTCATCAGTCTGGCCTGCTGAGATGCACCAGGCTAACCCCTCACTGACTAGTGGGCTAAGCAGGGAGGCCACGGTGGGTGGGGGTGGGAGGACAGGACAGAGCCAGAGTGTGTGGGGTGCACAGCTCCTGGTGGACCTCTCACCAGCTCCTTTGCTCCAAAACCACCAGCCCCTGGATAGCCAAATGGAGCTGCTACCTCGTCAGTCTTTGGGTGGGGAGGTGGGGTCAGGGACCCATCATCCAGAACCCTCTCTGCAGTCAACCACCTTTCTGCCCAGAAGAGGGGTCCGGGTTGGGGAGGAGGGCCTGTGTGTCTCCCCCACAATATTCCAGATGAGGCATTAATTTCTAATGGTCAGAAATGTGAAAAGAGCATGCAATCAGCTGGAGATGCAGCTCTGTTAATTCTAAATGATGTAAAAACTGCCACCTTTTCATCAAGTAAGAAAAGAAAAACAAAGAAAACCCTAGAGCATTGAAGGAGGTTAGGTGGGAGTCACCAGCGCCCCAGGCTCAGAGCCCTGAAGTGCCCAGAGGCCTCAGCCCTTGGACAGGAGTGCACGACCCTGCCCCCACACCACCCCCCGCCCCAGCCCTCTCAGCCTCTGTCCCAGGCTCCTCTCCTCCCTCCTTCACCCAGTTGGTCCCTCTCCTGGGGCCTTTGGCCAGGGTTGTCCCTGGGGGCAGGTCCCCTTGTACCACTGCCCCACACGGCCACAGACCTCTCAGAGCAGCAGAGCCTGATACTCTTATAGCGCCTCTTCTTGGGTGGGGACAGGGAGGGCGAGGGGCAGCCTTGGCCTTACCTGAGACGATGGTGTAGCCAATCCCCCGGGGACATCCTTTATCCTGGTCAATGGCGGTAATGATGCGCACTGTCGTGCCCTGTGGGGAGGGAGGAGAGGTTTGAGTCCGGCTGCCGGGCCCCAGGCTGCTGTCTTTCTTTGCAGCTGTCCTGGCACTCATGGTTTTCCTCCCCAGGTGGACTCCTGGCTGCAAGGCCAGCCTAAGTGCTGAGTGCTCAGCCCTCAGCTGCCCCGTTGTCACTGGGACATACACTGAGGCCCCCAGGCAAACACCTCAATGTCCTTTGGGGAGTCCCCATCTTGCCGATGCTCTCACTCTCCCGTATCCTCCCCATCTCCCCTCATGCGGATGAACCACCCAAGAAAGAAGGAGGAACGTGGTAGAGAAGCCTGTCAACCTTTGCCCTCCAGGCTTTCTGACCTGAAGACAGACTCATCTTGTAACACGGCCAATAGCCCCAGACCCAGGTGGCCCTGGGAGGTCAGAGGGAAGCACTGCATTAGCTGTGACAGGTCTACACTAGCTGCTCACCCCCAATGTCACCCCACAGGGAGCTCTTTTTTTGGGGGGGTCTGCCCTTCCTGGGGTCACTCTTCACATAGGAGAGACCTGGGTTTGTCCCCAAGGGGAGGTCCCCAGGGTACAGGACTCTGGCCTGAGGCTCCAGCTGCCAGGACAGGCTTTCTGAACATGGGGACGACTCCCTCTTTTACAGCCCCATCCGGCTTGGGTTCTACGTGTTCCCCAGCATGAGGGTCCCTGGGTAGCCTCTGGTCTGCTGAGGGCAGGAACTAGCTTGCCAGGTTAACCGGGCCCAGTGCCTACAGAGCACCAATCCAGAAAGTCGCTGAACAATACACCTGCAGGGGCAGCTGCACGCCCCAGGCATACAACCCGGGAGTGGCTGGGCTGGGCTGGGCCTCCGACAGCCAGCCTCAGGAGCACTGGGGGGGCCGGTGCTGGCCTGTGCAGAGGGGACCTGGTGGCCCGAGAGCCCTCAGTCCTCAGAACCCTGTGAGCATCGCCCGCGGGCACTCCTGCCCTGGGCTGCCTGAGTCTCCCGCCAGGTGGGCAGGGCCCAGAGGGGTCAGCAGGCCATCCAGGCCCAGCGACAAGAGGCTGGCTCTCCCCAGGAGGAGCCACATGTGAGCGTCCTTGAAGTGAGCTCTGACAGGCTCTGACAAAGTTTGGGGTTTCATCTCTTTTTGGGTAAATAAATCCATTTTTAATAAAATCCTGAGCTTTTAATACAAGTGCAGCCAAAAAGACTGGAAATGTTATGAGAAGGAATTAACGAGGAGGCCTAGGGGCTCCTGGGAACCCATGGCTCTTGTTTCAAAGTCTCAGTGATTATATTTTCAATATACTGAAACTTATTCCAAAGACAAGGGTGGAGAAGCGCAGCCCTGTCCCACCCGGAGCGGCCCTCGCAGGGCGCTGCGCCTGCTGGCTCCCCAGAGGGGGCCCTGGCTGGGGCCCACAGGGCACGGCGGGGGGAGCGGGCGAGCGGGCACAGGAGAGCGAGAGACGGGGCCCACCCTGCCACAGGCCTCTTCCCTTCCCAGGAACCACGTGCGTGAGGAGGAGGAGGCCTCCTGGGAAATGCGGCCGCCCCGCACGTGATGGTCCAAACAGCTTCACAAACCCAGACTCCTCTGCACCAGATTAATGATCCCCACCTGGAGGGAAGGGTTCCCTGGGGGTTACGGAGAACAGTTAACATTCCCCGGGGAGAGCCAGCATGCACTGAGCGCCTACTGTGTGCTGAGCACTGTGCTGGGTGCCAGACAGTCTCCCACTTCTCCCTCACACCACCCAACAGCGGGCACATACGGGAGGAGATTGCAGTTCAGGAGTTGGCTTGAAGTCACAGTGTGGTGGGGGCTGGGGTGAGGGTGTCTGGGGGATGAGGGGCTGTGTTGGGGGACGCTGGGTGGCAGAGGTGAGAGGACTGGGACTCTGTGCCCAGCAGATGAGCCAAAGTGAGGGGCAGGTGAAGCGCCCAAGGCAGCCCAGCCTATGAGGCTTAGGTACCCACGGGGAAGTCGGGCAAAGTCAAGAGGAGCTGGGACGTCTCTAGAAGGAATCCGTGTCTCCTGCTCTGTGCTTGCCACCGGCCAGGGAAGCCGGCCAGGAGAGCCACTGACGCTGGAGCCCAACAGGGCTCCGCCTGGCCTCGAGGGTCCCCGTGCACCTCCCTCCCCGCCGGCTCAGTGGGAACCCCTACCCCACGGCATTTCCATGACAGGATTAAGAACTTGAAAGGGGGACGTGCAGTTTGCTTCAGGAGTGGGAGGTGCCTTTGGGGGAGGAGGCCTGTGGGGGCTGGAGGGGACTTCCGACAAGAGCTGCCACAGCAGATTCTGAGGCAGAAAATCCTATTTCTCAGTCCTTAATTCCAGTCAATTCCAGTCAAAGGGCTGATAGGCATCGGCCGGCAGTAATTTGTGCAGTTTATCCGCTCTTTTCACCTTCTATCGGTCCTTCAGTGACGGGCAGGCCGACATGCTGCTGCTCGAGTGAGGAAATTAAAATTTGATGCAATAATCCCAAATAAGAAGGATTTTATTAGGTAATATATACACTTTAGATGAGGCATGCCGGCCTGATACACTGATAGAGAGAGGCATACGCGCTGGGAGCCGCAGATAAAGAGGAGGGGCGAGGGGAGCCGGCGGGGTCCCAGTGGCGGCCCCGGGCCCGCAGAAAGGCCGGGAAGGGGGTGCTGCCTGGGTCCTGGGGCGGGGGGAGGCTGGCAGCCCTGGCCGGCCTGGGAAGTACCGTGTTAGTGAGGGTTCCACGCTGTAAAGGGACACGGAGGGCTGGGATCCAGGCATGGAAACCGATTAGAAGCCTGGAAAAGTCAGGCTTGGAGTGTAGGGGACCGGCCTGCAGGAGAAGAGTGTGCAGGAGACGCAGAAACTGGAGAGCTCCTTTCGAGCATGGAGAAGACTGAGGAGGGCAGGGGGTGCGGACGCGGAGGTGATTCTGCGGGCGTCGGGGACAGTCCAAAACCCCCAGCTTACTCCCTTGTCTGGCAGAGTTGTGTTGGGTCATGATCAGACCTGCTCCTGGGGGCTCCCCAGGCATTGGCTTTGGTGGCCTCGAGGGGCCAAAGGGTCGACAACTCATAACCACAGTGACTAAATGTCTGCTATTCCCTGAAAGTGCTGGGTGCTGTACAGAGCGGAGCGTGCTATCTCCAAAAATGGCAAAAAACCCACAAATAAAAAAAACCCTCTTTGTACCACCATGGGCATTATTAGCCCCAGTTTCCCAATAAGGAAGTGGTCCTGAGGTTGTGAGATGTGGCCAAGGCGAGTGCATGGCCGTGCAGGGGTCTGCTCTGAGCTGCTCTGGCTGCCTGGCCACTGTCACGCCCTCACTTCAATCAACAAGGTGGCTCTGAGCACCTTCTCTGCACTCAGCCCTGGGCACGATGCCCTGGGACACCCACCAGAAGCCTGAGACCAGGCCCCAGAGACCCAGGGCTCCAAAGTAACCCACTTACGCACTGGGGAGCATTGCAGGGGCGGCAGTAATTCAGTGGTAAATTATGCAACACAGGGAGAGTCAATTCTACCAGCGTTGAGGGGAGAGGAATGGCTATGTCTGTGGGCCAGTGAGCATGAAGCCTGGAAAAAACTCTAAGAGAGGCGGTCAGTGAGCTGGGAACCAGGAGACGGGGGGGACTTCAGATCGGTGACGGGAGCAGGCACAAGGGGTGATGAGGACGGCAGGACTGCGAGAGTGCTGGTCTGACCAGGGCATTTGTTCCCTCATTCGCTCATTCCATAAACACATCCTGGGCACCCATGATGGGCTGTGCCCACAGCAGACCCCATGCCTGCTGAACGACACTTCCAGTCCAGCAGGAAGCAGAGGCTGAGCAAGCTGTCTAAGAGCACTGAGTGCTACGAAGGGGACCTCCAGGAGCTGGGGGCAGACGGAAGGGACCGCCTGGTCTGAAAGGTCAGGGAAGGCCTCCCTGGGCTGAGAAGATGTGGGCTCAGCAAAGAGATCTTGGAGGGAGACAAGCTTCAGTCTCAAATGCCAGAGCGCCTGCTGTCCACTGACCACCAAGAAGGGGAAGCTAGGGTGGGGGCACTGAGATATCCCCCTCTAACCTCGCAGCAGCTTCAGACACCTGCTATAGGAGGTCAAACAGCATCTTGCTTGTCAGATCCTCCTGTCCATACCTGACCCCAGGAAAGAAGTGGCTACCCCACATACCTGGAGGCTGAGCCCAGTGCTTCGAGAATGCCAGTGGTCAGGGCGGACCACAGTCTCTGAACTGGAGGTGAGGCTTCCCTGGCCTGTGGCGGTCTGGGGGCTTGGTCTGCACCTGGTCAAGGGAAGCCTGCCTCTCACTTATGTCCAGTTTTGGGAGCCTGTGCAGATGACAGGCAGAGCCCTGAATATTCACGTGTTCAGAGGGGGGCCCCACTTTGCTCTCAAAGCTGAGCACACTGAGTTCTCTCAACAGGAAGGGCCCATTTTTCTTTCAACAAGAGCTATTCCCCGAACTGCATGTCCAGGGGTTGCATCTGCTAAGAGGAGCTGCCTTATTCTAATTTATCAGCCCAGAGTGACTGGGGTCTTTTGTTTTTTGGGGTTTTTTTGGTGAGGAAGATTGGCCCTGAGCTCACATCTGTGCCAATCTTTCCTCTATTTTGTATATGGGATGTCACCACAGCGTGGCTTGATGAGTGATGCAGGTCTGCATCCAGGATCTGAACACACGACCCTGGGCCATCAAAGCACAGCGTGTGAGCTTAACCACTACATCACTGGACCAGCCCCCAGAGTGAGTGTTTTATTCTAGTTTGCACAAAAGCACGGATGGCAACCAGGCAAGGGAGGCCTGTTATTGCCTGCCTGGCCCCCAGTGAGCAAAGCTGTCCACCTCTAGCCTTGCCTTGTTCTCTAAGACCCCCAGCCAGAGCTGATTGGACCAGGGTGGACACATGGCCAAGGGCCGCCAACCCAGAGGCTGGCTGGGGATCTATGACCTGGTGACATGGCACAAAATCTTGAGCACGGCCAATCAGGTGCCTCTCTTGAAAACCTGGACTTGGGAAACTCAAAACCGAGCAGTTCAGAGGGGCAGCCAGAGCCGTAAGCACTCAGAGAAGAAGCCAGGCGGAGAGGGCCTGCGGAGCAGAGAGCGAGCTGCTGCCATCCAGGCAGCACCGGCGACTAAGAGGCAGACTGACCGACTAACCCCGGGGGACACGGCTGAGCCACACGGATGTGTTGGGAGCCCGACTGAGTCTGAATCTGCTCTCCAGCCCAGGGTGGATTTTCCACGGGCATCCCCGTACCCCACACAAATCCTTCTGACCTGCTCCCCTGCACTCGCACCAGCAAGTGTGTTCTTTGCCGCTTGGAGCCCCCTGGGGATGGAGTGAGAAGGCGAGGAGATGGCGTGTGGTGTGAGGAGGGGCTGGATTTTCACTGTGCTGGGGCACCCACCCCTGCCATGCAGAGGGGTTTGGGGAGTAGGAAACGCCATGGAGGAGCCTGTCCCACCAGACAGGGCCCCCCCGCCAGCGGCTCGGAGGGAAGTCCCACAGGGCCCTGGGGCCTACCGGAGGAGAGTGCTCATAGATGTTGGTGCTGTAAGGCAGGTTGATGAAGATGGGGTCCATGTCCTGGATGTCTGTGATGATGATGGCCAAGTTGGCCAAGGTGGACAGAGGCCTGGTCTTGTCTTGATCCTTAGAGGACAAAGAATAGAGTCTTAGGGTTAAGCGATACTGTGGACATGCACACACATGACACCCATGTGCACAAACGTGCGCACACGTACATTTGTGCTACGCACCCCCGCAAGGAAAGGCGTTAGTGCGCTCACCCACTCTAAGAACCCACAGTGACTTCTGACCTGTGCAGGGAAATGCAAACAGGGCCCCCAAGGCCCAGCAGAAGGTGGTTTATCCAATGTCACAAAGCAGGGCTGCGGTAGAGCTGGATGTCCAGCCCCCAGCCCAGCCAAGGCTGACCGCCAGGGACCGCCCTGGTGGGTGGGAGGACAGGCTTGGGGTAGAGGGATGGAGCCGTCCTTCACAACGTCTCTGGACTCAGCCAGGGGCCACCTCCCCTCTCCACGCCCGCCTCCGGCCCCTTCTCAGCCCGGGGCAGCAAGGGCATGCCTAGGATGGGAGTTCCTCAGAAGAAAGGCCCCTCTGGGACTGGCATCCCTGCTCGCACGCTGGGTCTACTGGTCCAGAGAACCAGCAGGGGGCGCTCCAGGGCCTGTGACATTTGGGGGACTCCAGGAAGGAATCCTGAGAGGTCATGCAGGCCACCCTGCTGTGGCCAGGCAGGCAACGTTTAAACCCTCCCAGTTAGCTGGAAATTTAGTCCAAGGAAAGCTCACCCAGAAAGGAACCGAAGCCCATCTCCTGTTACCCTAGAATACACAGCCCGCTGTGATAAACTGTTTGAGTAGCCATGCTATTGAATGACAACAGCCAACAAGAGTAGAAACTACATGCTGTGTGCCGATTATATCCCAGGCACGTGCCAGACCCTCCATTTGCTCTTGTAGGTGTGTGTGCCCAGTATTCAGATGAGTTAACAGAGACTCAGAGAGGTTAAGTAACTTGCCCAGAGGCACATAGCTGGTAAGCATGTAGTCAGGACTCAAACTTAGATCCTTTTGACATAAAAACCTGCCCTAACTGTGTTGATTTGGGGCCCTGACATCAGCTCAGTCTTGACTTGCTGGGTCATTTCAAATAACTTCTCTTCCCTCTTGGAGTCTCAATTTCCTTCTCTGTGAGACGAAGGGGCTCAATGTAATGACCTCTACGGACCCCGCGGCTTATAAATCCTCTGGTCTGGCATTTGAGCCGCGACTGTGCTCAGGTTAGACCTCCCTCGGTGTGTCTGGGGTTGCCCGAATGAGGCAAGGCTGTCCCCATGTTACAAGCCTAGTGCTTGCTCCTGCCCTCCAGTCAGAGAACCGCAGAGCCTTCAAGGAGAAGGAAGGGCTGGCTGTCCTGAGTCCTCAGGGGCAGCCAACGAGAGGGCGAGGGCCTTCTGGGATGGGGCGTGGGTGCAGCAAGGGAGTGAGGAGTCTGGAGCTGGGCAGAGGGACCAGAGGGGAGACAGCCTCCCAGGCTCCACGACCAAGGGGCCCACAGCCCAGGTGTGGGGACCGCCCACTGTGAGAGCTCTCAGCCCGGAGCCTGAACGAGCGCCTGGCAGACAGGGCCGGAGTGGGAGGCCTGACAGGAAGTCCCCAAGTCTCTTGGGCAGAGGATGCCAGCGGTCCTCATTGCCATTACCAGGCTTTTGTGGGCAGCAGGCTTTCTTCAGCCTGGCACTGCCCTCCCCACCACACACCTGTGGCTGCAGTCCTGCTCCTGCTGCAGGTGCCCCCTCCAGCCCACTCCACACTCCATGGCCGGGGAGGGGGATGGCAGTGGCCACATCTGGCAGGGCAGGCACCTTGCCAGGCCTCCAGCTGTCACCCTGGGGCCTCAGCTCTCAGTAGCTTGTTCCCAGGGGAGTCCTCACATTACCCCCCACCCCAGTCTCCACCCAGTGGTGGGTAGGACCCCACTCTGCTCCCTGAAGTGCCACACAGGACAATCTCCTTGGGGAAATGCCCAGCAGCTAAGGGCACAGGGCCAGTCCTGAGAGGGACTTGTGCGTCAGGTAGGGGAGCCATCAGTACAGGAGGGCACTCTCGGCCCCTCCTGTTCCACTGCTTCGGCCTGATCGCTGGAAGATTAACAGCAATTTAACTGTACTCACCACCCCAGCTTGAGCCCAGGCCTGTTGACAGGTCTGGCCACCCAGATTCCTGCCCATGCCCAGCTCTGTGCTCTTCCCTACCTGCCCAAAGCCATTTTTATGGTAGATGGAAATAACCCACAGGGACAGGTTCATAGCAAGAAAGAGAGCAAGCACCTGTGCATTCTGGGCCCAGTGTGTGCAGATGGAGAGTGGTGGGAATGCACCACCCTGGGTGCCAGTGCAAGGCCCTTCGTCCCAGAAGACAGATTTACAAATAGCAGCACACATATCCTTCCAGGCAACTAACATTTAGCCAGGGGAGAAGGAAAGAATGTGGATGTCGTCTGCATTGGCCTCCCCAGGGGCTACTGGACCAGTACAAAGAAAAGGTTTGCATTTCCTGGTTCTTGGGGTCTCTCTACAATTTGCCTAAGCCTGGGGGAGCCGCATCTTTCAAACCAGATCCTTGACCCAGCCCCAGTCTTTCCCTGGGATCTGGGATCTGGGCTCTGTGACCTGCCAGGTGGAGGCCCCAGTGCTACTGACAGCCCCTGCTGCAGTGACATGGGACCAGGGATGCTGTGGATGCTGTGTGTCAGGCAAATGGGTCCTGGAGGGTCAAGAGAGGCCCCTGTAATTTGTTTTGCTCTTAGCATGAGCTTTGTAAACAGAAATCTAAGGGACAACAGGCCAGCTCTCACCCTGCTGCAAGCTGGACGCTCCAGCTGTGCCAGGAGGCAGTGGCCAGAAGCAGGGAAGAGGGGAGTACAGGGGCAGGACCCTACTTAGGGTGTGGTCTGCCTGTTCCTCAGGCCCCACAAACAGCTGGCGACAAAGGCCAAGCAGTTATGACATCCTGGACACTCAGAGACTCCTGCCCTTGGGGGTCTGGACTGGTGTCAGGCAACCCGGGTTTAGGTTCCTTCTCCCCACTACTGACTGGCCTGTGAGTCTCAACAGTGTCAGCCACAAAATGGGATAATTATTCCTCTCCCGCCTCCATCTCCTGGCTATCTCATCCTGGAATTCCCAGGGCCCAGCACGGTGCCTGGCACAGATGGGTGCTCCCTCATCTAGCATCCTCATCTAGAGCAGTGGCCAGGATGCCGGACCCTCTGGCCTCTGCACATTGGGTGGTGTCAAGGACACAGTTGGTTCTCCCACACTGTGAACATCCTGTTGGGGCTGCCAGTGCAGGCGCTGGAGTCCAGCTGCTGCGTGACCGTTAGCAAGTCACTAAACTGCTGCTTCAGTTTCCTTATCCGTCAAATGGGTATCTTAATAATCCTATGACAAAGGACTCATGACAATCCATTCAGGTGCTCAGCACAGTGCCAGGGACACAGCAGGAACCCTCAGTAACATCAGCTGTCATTATTATTATTCCTATTGCCAGCATCACTATGATAGCGCCTGAGTGGAAGGGAACCGGGTTGAGGTCCGCTGCTCTCTTCGAGGGTGGGAGGAGGCAGACACGCGGTTGCCTGGGGCCCCCGGGCGGCGACTCACCGTGGCGTTGACAGTGAGCTGGTAGGCCTGCGTGGTCTCGTAGTCCAGTTCGCGGATCACCGTGACAATGCCGCGGGCACTGTCGATGGCAAAGAACAGGGAGGGGGGCTGGAAGGAGTAGAGGACGCTGCCGCCCGCGCCCAGGTCGGGGTCCGTGGCGTTCACGATGAAGATGGGCGTCCCCACCGGGGTGTTCTAGGGTGAAGCGAAGCAAATAAAAGGGTGAGTGGAGCTCGGAGCAGCTGCCTCCACCAGTGACTATTCCCCCAAAGCCCATTAACTATGTCCCTCCAGCCAACCAGACCCGCGGCTCCGTCATTTTTATTCTAAGAGGGTTCACAGGAATTTGAAATGCAGCATCTATTTTTTCTTCTTTTTTTGATGGCCTCCTGGTGGCCATAACAGCACCAGTTGCAAAGATGATCTGCTCATCCTGGAGTTCTGGATGAGGGCCTTTCGGTCCTCAAACCCCTGTTTCTTGGCGGTTTTGCTTTCTCTGTCGAGAGCCCCTGGGCTGCCCAAGCCCCAGGCCCAGGCTGCTCTGGCGCACACCCAGGAGTCTGTGTATGGGAGGTTTCAAGGGCAAGGGTCTGGGAGGCGTGTGCTCCAGGAATGTGGTGGGGGACCTTTGCCTGGCACCACAGAGGTCACCTGGTTTGCCCTGGGGTGGGGCATTCACATGCCGTCCCTGGGCCCTTGCAACCTGCCACCAGAGGGGCCCTCAAGGCCTGCTCAAATGTTGCTGCCTCCTGGGAGCCTTCCCTGATTCCCGCCGCTGTACAATGTGTATAGATCCTTGCCCTTTTCTGACTTAAGGTCTCGTGGAAGCCTTCCAGACCCCTAAGACAGGTCAGCCCCCCCCCTCCCCCCCCACCCCCCGCAGCTGTTAATATTCAGGGTCCCACAGCATCCTGGGATTCTTCATCATCCACATTTATTCTACAATTCCGTGGTCAGCACCTATCTTCTCTCACAGCATACGTGCTCCACGGAAGCCACGGGGCTCTATCTGCCACCTTGCTCAGCACGGTGCCTGGCACACGGCTGGTGTTCAGTAAACATCCTTGATGAAGACGTGAGCGAACCTCTGGGACAGCACTTAGCACATCACCTTCTCAGGGTCCGCATCCTCTGCCCACCTGGCAGCTCTCTTCACTGCAGCACCTACCACAATGCCTGGCAGGCAAGCCACGCCCGCTCAATGTTGGTTGAGTGAATTATTCATAATTTAGAGAGTTCTGGACACACCTGAGGACAGGCAACCTAATGAGGCTCTTCACAGAGACAGAAAGGTAAAAACAACCCCTGCTCCCACTGACGGACCAACTGCTGTGCCAGCTCCTGTGCTACGGGCTTCATCTGCCAGCTCGGCAGGTAACAAGTAGCTTTCTGGGTGGGAGCTATAATCCTATTTTCGAAAAGGAAGCTGAGGCTCAGAGAGATTAAGTAACTTGCCCAAAGTCATACAGCTAGCTAGTGGTAGAACAAGGCCTTGAACTCAGGTCTAGCTAATTCTAAGCCCATGATCTTAAGCTCTATACTAAACACTGATGGCAGTTCTTTCCCTAACTTTTCGGTATGATGCCGAGGTCAACTGCCACCACGGGTGGTAGCTCCTAGCTATGAGTGTGGGACTGGCCTGTAAGCTCCCTGAAAGCAGAGACAATATTCCTGGTCCTCTGTGTTCTCTTTACATGGGGACAATGACTGGGTCCCTTCTGACACCTGCAGGGTTCCTTTCAAGGTTGGCATCCACATAACTGCCCCCTCTGTGCCACTGGCCATGACCTAGGCCCTGCGTCACTGCCTTCAGCAGATTCTTCCTTTGGGGACTAGCCCTGAGCATGCTGGCAGCCCCTCCCTGGGACTATCTGCCTGAGGCAAGGGTGTTCTTTCTGAGGCCCCAGTCAGGCTGGAAAGAGCCTCCAGAGAACACCACCACGGGGTGGCCTTTGTTTCTGAGCGTGCTGATTCTCCCGCATCACCAGGCAAGTGTCAGGCGGAACGGACAGGCTCATCAGCTGTCCTTCTCCAAGCAGCACTAAAGACAGGAAGCAGACGGGGGAGGACCCTCTCCTCCACACCATCCATGACTCCCCAGTGCCCCTGAGCAGAGAACGCAGGCCCTCAGGGTCTGGCCCTGCCACCTCCTTCACATTTATGTCCTGGCAGGTGTCACTTCTTGGTCTTTTGGCGAAGCTCAGGGGTAGTATCTGTTCTTATCAGTTTAATATTTCCTGGCAGGTAGACCTATTTGGCACCCAGCAGACTCCCTCACACCTCTGGACTTCTGAACCTGCTTTTCCTTTGCAAGGTCTGCTCTACCCAGCTTGGTGGCTTGGAAAACAGATGCTCTCTTTCCCTCCAAAAGAGAATCAAGTGTGCAAAGAGGGCTGAGTGGACAAGTGCCAGGATTTTAGGGATGGACAGACCTCTGTTGGAACCCCAGGCTCCCTGTGTGCCTTTGGGCTAGTTACTTAACCTCTCTGATCTTTAATCCCCCCTCTGTAAACTGAAGTTAATAATATATCATAGGCTTAGTGTGACGAGGACATGAGCTCATGAGTGTAAACTTCCTAGCACATAATGAGTGCCTAGAAGATGGCAGTTATGATTTTATTGTCTGAATGCCTTCTAGAGAAGTGCAGACAAGAACACCTTCAAGGGTAGGGAGGGAGGTGTCAAGAAGCACTACGAATGTTAATGATACTGTGCTGGGCGTGCCCTGTCTGCACCTCCCAGATCCACTGAGTACCCTGCTCTGTCTCGACCTTCTCAGCTCCACCTCCTTGCCCCAGGGTGACCTCAGAAGGAGGAAGAATTTCGGGTATTGGTTCCCTACACCTTCCAGCTCCAGCCCACCAGCCCTTCCTCCTTTGCCCCAGCTTTCAGTGGGCTCCGGTAGCACTGTCCCCTCCCCTTCTCCCTTCCCCTAGGGGCAGTAAGAGCTTCCCACTGCGGCTGGTCTCTGGTGCCTAGCACCCCTTAACGCCCCTCAGCTCAGTCCACCCTCCGTAAGTTGTCTATTCTCTTAAATGCTTTTTCACTGAAAGAAGTACTTGAGACGATACTCGAGATGGTCTGTTTCCTGGGGGACCCTGATGGATACAGGCACTCTGCAAATCCACAGCCCGAGCCACCACATGCAAAGCCATGGAGACTGAACTCCCAGTGCCAACACGTCACCATGTGGCATTGGTCTTGAGATCTTATGAGGCTCTCGGCTAGCCTCCAGGTCTCTCTTTTGCCCCTTCTCTCTCTAGATCCAACACACACATCACATATTTGTGCCAGAGTCAGGCCCGTGCTTCAGAACAAACACTCCATCGGGGCCTGTGGGTCCCACCACAAGAAGCGGTGGACATGTTTCCATTTCAGAGCAGCCAGCGTGCCGTGAGGCAGCGAGACAGCCCTTCAGAGCACCTGGCTAGCCAGCTCAACATAACCCCCACGACGCCAGTGCCCGGAGCAGAGGGACAGCTCCCGCGAGAATGTCAGCTCTCCAGCCACCTGCCTCAGGGAGGAGAGGACATTTCACCCACCCACACCGTGGCATCCGGAGCCGAGGCTCTCTGAGCCTCTGATTAGAGGATTTAAGGGCACTATCCAGGAAGACAGCGGAAAAGGGGAAAGAAGGCATGGTCTTGTGTCTGACCTTCTTGGATTACTTTTCATGCCCTGCAGTGAAAACCTATTTAATATCTGCATAACTTACAAAAGGTTTTAAATGGGCCTGGCAAAGAGCCATTCATGTACTTAGGAGGAACAAGCCAGTGGAGAGAAAAGAATGCTGACTTCCTGCATGTCAGGCCCTGGGCGCCACGCTCTCGCAGGGGAACGGGACGGTCTCTTCTCCGAGCACCTAGCTTCCGCGGCACGGAGACGCACGGAGGCGGCCCAGGTCTGCGCCCTCAGCCACGCAGCGCTTCTCTCTGGCACAGGCGCATCTGAGTTTCCAAGTACACTGCAGGCAGGGAAACCTGGTGGCTCAGAGTGTGGACTCCAAGTCAGAACCCCGAAGTTCGAGTCCTGGCCCTTCCACGCACAGCGGGAGACCTCAGAGGTATGCTGTTAAACTTACTCTTTTGGGCTCACTTTCCTCATGTAAAGGAAAATGTAAAAATGGAGCTGTTAGCAGTACCTACCTCCTAGGGTTGTGAGAAAGAATTACAGAGATGAGTGTGAAAAAAATAAAAAGCTTCTGGCTGAGCCAGCACACGGCAATATTGAGCAATACTCAACAAACGGTCATTGCAATGATTATTACGGTAAGAAGATACCATCACAGGCAGGGTGAGATGAGCCCTATCTAAACGGGGGTATCAGAAAGAGTGTAAACAGCCAATTAATCTCTTCATCACGAACTTAGACAAATGGAAACTTTAAAGTTCAGAAAGAGAACATCTCAGTTGATTGGTTCGTGGCTGCTGCACATGGGCTGGGGGGACAACCTCTGGAGACCCTCCAAAGTGGGTTAGGGAAGCTGTGAGAGGAGGGGTAGGGTCTGAGGTACCTGGAGGCCAAGGAAGCTCCTGAACATGGAGGCCAGCCTGACCAAGCACCACTGGGGATGGCTTGAGTGTAGACAGGGGTTATCCAGTCAGGCCTCCCCACTTTACAGATGGGAAAAGCGAGGGATGTACCTCGCTCTAGGTCTCACAACTGGTTAACGGCAGAGCTGTGACTGGAAATCAGGTGCTTGATTAATATATAGTGCTTTTCTCACCCCACCTGGAGATGCCAACACTGCCTCCCGCCACCCTTCTTCACAGCTCTGCTCCAGGGGATGGACCTGGGCGGCCACATTTGCACCATGCACTTCAGACCCAGGCCACATCTGATTGGCCCTGGGGTAACTAACTGACTCAAGCAGGCCAATCAGGTAGGGCTTTGGAAGTTAAATCCTCTTCTGTGGGGACCTGAGAAAGAAGATTCTCACTGTCGGGCTAGGGCTGGAGTGGGCACCATGGCAGCCTGAAAGCCACACAGAAGCCACAGTTACAGGATGGCAGAGAGGCCACGGGCAACCAGGGGAAGCCCACCTGTGGTGAGTAGAAGGGCGCAGGTGAGGGAGAAAAACGAGACAGGGGCTCTGAGGGTCCCCCGGCCCTGGTCGGCACAGGCCACGTCTAGACTTCGTTTCCTGTCCCCGACCGTGGTGCTGAGACACGATCTGAGCTGTCCTTCCTGTGGGCACCCCCTGCTCACACTGGCCTCCAGGGGTCTCAGCTCCTTGCTCCCCCTGCACCTCCAGAACACCTCCAGCCATGAGCAAGGCCTCCTCATTGTGGCAGCTCCGCCCAGGCTCTCTCTGACCCTCCCTGCTGGGATCTACCCCTTCAACACCCAAGGCTACTGCCTGCCCCCCTTCCCCCCCACCACACTGTGCAGAAAGCAGAGCTGCTGGCCACACCTCCTAGGCTGAGGGCACAGGAGGTAGTAATGGGGAGAAGAATAAAACAGCCCAGATGAATGAATGCTAGCTCCCTCTTGTTTTTTTCTCTTTTTTTTTGTTGAGGAAGATTGTCCTTGAGGCAACATTTGTGCCCATCTTCTATTTTGTATGTAGGATGCCACCACAACATGGCTTGACAAGTGCTGTGTAGGTCCGCATCTGGGATGGGAACCTAGAACCCAGGGACCCGAGGCTACCCATGAACTTAACCACTACACCACCTGGCCAGCCCTTCCCTCTTCTTTTTAAGTGTCCCCAGACACCCCTTTTAACATGCAGATCCACTCAGGTCACTGCAATGGTCAGCATGCATGTGGCGGTAGCAGGGGAGGGCAGGGGACAGCTCAATCGTGGGCTTGACACCATCGGCCTGGAGGAGAGATGTCCACAGAGCCAGGCTCTGCCCACCTAGAGACAAGGAGACCAGGGAGAAGGTGCCCTCTGTGTCTGGGCTTGGGGCTCGGGGGTCTGCAGAACCACGGCCAGGGTGAGCCGGGGCCCTGGAGGCACAGCCAGAGGACCACTGCAGCTGGAGGTGGGGCTGCTGCATGCGAGGGCAACTCCTGCCCGACAGTCATGGTGGAGACTGGCCCCGGGTCCACCTCCTCACTGGAAAGGAGGAGCTGGTCTTTGGAGGAAAGGCCCATGGGTGTGAGTACTCCTGCGTCTGAGGCAGGCCTCTTGGCCCACTTCTCTGCCCCAACTCTGCTTCTAGCACCCCTTCGTCCATGGCACCCGCTGCCCAGTCCTGCCCACTGAAGGGGAATCTCCCAAAGTGCATGGCCCATGCCTCCTGGGGGCCAGGTGCGTGTTTAGGCATCAGTCCTTGCAAGCCCCTGGCACTCTCAGCAAGGGGTCCACCGCATGCAGGTCACAGACAGGGCAGGCCCCTGCCTCTTCCAGTTCCCATTTAAGCTCCACATCACTTCTGATGGACCTGCTGTAAATGGGCCACCCTGTGCAATTCAGAGACAAATAAATCTTTTTGCTACTCCTGGGGTGACAAGGGAATAGACTCTGGGAAAGTTCTGCCGTGCAAGGGATCTTGTTCGTTAATAATAATGATAAATAGCTCACTTCTCACATGCAGCGTGAGTTACATTACACTCTGGGTTTCTCCAGAGGTGGCTCGGGGTGCTCACTGGAGCGGGTGGGGTGCGCACATGCAGCGAGGGAGAAAGAGGGCCAGAGAGAGAGGCAGAGAGGGAGGGCGGAGAAAACAGAGATGGAGAGAGTGGGAAGTGGGGAAAGGGGGCATGAGGGTGGGGAACAGGACAACATGAGGACAAAGAAAAACAGGATGGGATGGTGAGTAGGCAGGACTGGGGGCCACAGGGAAAATGGGATGAGAACAGAGAGTTCATGAGAGAAGAGAGAGGGAAGGAAGGTGGGAGAAAGCAACTAAGCGAAAAGGAGAAAAAGAGACATTAGAGAGGGAAAGTTGTGAACAGAGGAAGAGAAGTGTAAACATTCAAAGCAGCAGAGAAAGGAAGATAGAAGCAAGAAAAAAAGCACGCCACAGCCTCACATCTTCACGGCGTACCACCACCCACATTAGATTTATTCTGTATCCTCGGCCAAACCTGGGCAACCAGCCCTACCATTCCCACCGTCAGTGCCATCTCTAAAGGCGTTATTAATATTTATGAAATGCTTGCTAGATGCTGCCACAGTCTTTAATATCTTATTATAAAGCCTGTTATAAAATGCATTAGTAATAAATTCCTGACAGATGGAGTTCTGACAAGGTGCGGGCGCCTCCGTGGATCCAGGCTGGGAACAGACCCTCCTGGAACACACATGCGCTGCTCAGAGGCTGGGCCGCTGGTCCCTGAGGTGAGGTGGGGTGGGGTGGGGGTATTCAACCCTCCAGTCTCAGGCCTGGTAGTCATCATTTTCACACATCTTATCTCATTATCCCCTTTTCCCAGATGGGGGAAATGGAAGCTCAGAGAAATAAGGCAACTTGTCCAAAGTCACACAGCTTATCTGTGGTAGAATCAGGATTCAAATTCAGGTCACCTCTGTGTCCCCAGACCCTCAGGGACCCCAGAGATGAGGGCGGAGAGTGGGCACAGGGCCCCTGCTCAAGTGTGGCCAATTTAATCACCTCCCTGTCCAGGAGGGCTGTGGCGACGTGGGAGCCGAAGATGGGGGCTTCAGGCAGTCTGCGTGAGAGAAGAGTGGGTCGATGGAGGCTTCAGCCCAAAAGATGTTTCAGCAGGAAGGGGGTATCTCAAAATTTTCACAGTTTCCCTGGGGATCAAGAAATGGGTGCCCACGGTGACAAGAAGAATTAAAGCCAGAAGTACAGGCCTTTCTGACAAGGGGGTACCTGCGGCAGAGGGGGCACTGTGCTTTGGTTTCTGCTGAATGCCAACGCAGGCATCTCTTCACTGTGACTCTGTGGCAGGGGCCCACTGGGGGGCTTGGAGAGAGTGTCATTTCCAAATGTGAAGTTTTGAGGTTTTGTGGCACGCCAGTTTATGGGGGAGGAGAAACGGGGTCTATGGGAGATGTGGGCTGTATTTCTTTCTCAAACAGGCAAGGAGTGTGCAGGCACCAGCTGAGAGCGAGGTCCAAGGAGAGAAACAATGGAAGGAGGAGAACTTGGAGGGCCAGGTGCCCACCGGGCCTGGAGGGACATCTCGGGTGGCCCGTCATGGTCATGGAGAGGGCATACCCATTTGTGCACAAACCCACATGTAGCCAGATGTGCTCCAGCACCCCTCTCTGCAGGAGTCCGGAAGAGGCCATTTCACAACATCTCTTGTCTCGACCAGTGTCTGCTCTCTCTCAGATGATTCGCACTGGACTCTAAAATGTGCTGGGCGTGCTCTGAGCGCCAGGGCAGGCTGCCAGGGGGAGGTGCCTGCTCTATGGACAGAAGGAGCCCCACAAGGCTGGGCCCTGAGTCCCACATTCTCTGACACGGCTCGAGCAATTTCCCTGGGCTGGGCTGGCCCCCTCAGCTCTTCCACACTTCCTTGGAGCCAGCTCAGTGCTCTCCCCTCTGCAAGTCCCTCTGCCTCAGCCTCCAGCTGTGTACGGCCTATTCTGAACCCCAGGAAGACATTCATCAAGCGCTTCCCTAGCGCCCTCCTGACTCCCCACGTCTGCCAGAGCCTTCACCTGTCACCGTGACCTTGGACCTGCCAACCTCTCTCTTGCCTCCCACTCTTCACCAGGGCCTATCAAGTCTTCCTTCCACATCCCTCAAATCCTTCCTTTTGTCTTTGTCATTTACCTTGGCCACCTCTGCAGTCCCAGCACTGTCACTTACATATAGAAGGCTTTCCATGAATGTTTTAATAGAATCAGGACTTCCAGCTAAAGATGGCAGATTGAACACATCCATTTATTTCTGGTTTTGTCCCAACCCCTCACCAAAATGCTAAGATGGGAATTAAAAACGCATAAATCCACAAGGGCAAAAGAACAGGGGAGGAGACAACAGCAGATGAGAGATGGCAATAAAATCCCAGAAGCTGGAAACGGATGGAACTGGAAGCTACCTTAGGAGAGAGGGGAAGGCGAGGCTGAGGCTGGCATCTCAGAACCCAGAAAAGCTCTGGGATTGGAGGAACCAGGAGATGCTGAAATAGGAAGGCAGCCGCAGATCTTTAAGAAGAGCGGTTAGACTCCCAGTGCCTCCCCAACTCTTGCAGAAGATACGAGGTTTACTTTCCAGAGGGCGGAGTTAGCTGGGCTCTGGGCTCAGGCTGGCAGCTGGACCAGGCACTGAAAACAGGGAGGCTAAATGAGAATCTGCAGCTCCCCTCCACTCCCATCCTGATCGGCCTCGTTAGCCCGTCAGCCTCCTGGAGACTGACAGCCAGGCGGAAGATAAAAAACTGGCCCAAGAGAAAACACAACTATTAACACCTTGGAGTTCCCTCAAAGAAACAGCCAGGTCTTCACCTAATCAACCCACAGTGAAGCCCACTGGTTAACGAGCACCCCACACTCCCCTGCCCCAGCACCCACAGCGAGCTTGCAGGCAGCTAAAGGTGAACTCACTCCTAATGCGCACAGACAACTAGGGTCACGAAACGTTTGAGAGGAGCCTCTAATTTGAAAGATAGAGGGGAGAAAAGAGTGAAAAGGATTAACAACAATAAGTATCTTGAACCTCAGAGAGACGAGACAAGACACTCCATCTTTGAAATAAGAACGTTCCAAGAGGAAGAAAGAGCTCAGGGAAATGAAAACTCAATAGAAGTGTTGGAAGATAAAGAAATTTCTCCAAAAGTAGAACAAAACTCAAAGAGATGGAAAATGGGGGAGAAAAGTAAGAAAATTAGAGAAGCAGTTCAGAAGATCCAACAGCCAACTAATAGGGATTCCAGAGAGAGAACAGAGCAAGTGAAGGGGAGGAGATGACCCAAGAAGTGAGGCAAGGAAACCTCCCAGATCTGGAGGACATGCCTCCAGATCGAAAGAGACCACTCTGCGTGCAGAAGAGAGACCCACACCGAGGCATAAAACTATGAAGTTCCAAAACATTGAGTACAGATCTTCCTTGACTTACAGTGGGGTTACATCCTGGTAAAAAGGACAAAAATTGAAAATATTGTAAGTTTAAAATGCATTTATTACCTACCAAACATCATAGCTTAGCCTAGCCTACCTCAAACGTGTTCAGAACACTGACCTTGGACTACAGTTGGGCTAAATCTCTAAGACGAACCCCATTTTATAATAAAATGTTGCACATCTCATGTAATTTATTGAAAACTGTACTGAAAGTGAAAAAGAGAACGGTCGTGTGGGTACAGAGTGGTTTAAGTGTATGGGTCGTTTACCCTCGTGATTGTGTGGCTGACTGGGAGCTGCGGCCTGCTGCCCAGCATCATGAGAGAGTATTGGACAGCATATTGCTAGTCTGGGAAAAGATCAAAACTCAAAATTCAAAGCATGGTTTCTACTCAATGAGTATTGCTTTTGCACCATTGTGAAGTCTAAAAATCATAAATTGAGCCATCATAAGTCAGGAGCTGTCTGTGCTTTAAAAATAATCCTAGAAATTTTCAGAAAGGAAACAAAAGGTTACATGCAAAGGATCAGTAATCAAAATGGCATCAAAATTCTTAACAGTGACATTACACGCTAGAACACAAAGGAGAAACGACTTCACATTATGAGGAAAACTATTTTCATCCTGGAATTCTATACCCAGCCACATTATCAACAAATATGAGTGTAGAATAAACACGTTTTTCAAACAAAGTAGAAAAATTTTTTCCCATGAATCTTTTTTCAGGAAATTACTGAAGGATGTACTCCACCAAAACGAGGGTGTAAACCAAGAAAGAGGAAAACATGAGATCCATGTAACAGGGGATCTAATATAGGAGAGAGACAAAGAAACCCTCAGGGTGATCCCTCGTTCTCCCCAGGCTCACCCTCCGTCAGACCTTTTGAGCTATTCAGCCTCCAGAACAGCGAGCAAGCTGCGGTCTGGATCAGAGCAGGAGGATGGATGCTCCAGGGAGAGTGTTGCCAAGAAAAATACAAACTGAATTAAAAAATCAATATACTTTTAATATACTGGGAGGAGGTATTCACTTATGTCAGGATATTCAGGGATAAATAAGTGATAGGTTCACAGAACACTAAGCAAACAAACTAAAAAGAGGTAATTATTAATTCTAGAGAAAACAAAACAGGAAATACCATCACAGTACACTATGTGGCCCAGATGTGAATAATATTTACATAATCATAATGCCGTATACCTGAGCTGCCGTTTGAGCTAAAAGGAGGGATATGGTTATGTTGGGAGGATGGCTGGGGCACATTGAGTGGTGTGTGTGTGTGAGTGTGTAGCAAAGATGAGGTAGAGGGTGATATAAAAGTGCAATCCTCATCCTTCGTAGCTTGAAGTCAGTAGGTAATGTCTAAACCTGAAAAATTGATAAGCATGTGACTTGGAAATAAAACCATCAGAAACAGAATGAGGTCATCTCAGGCTGGGACTCAGGAGTGGGGAGGATGAGGCAGGCACTGCTGCTTCTATCATAAGCCTAGCTTTACTATTGAACTTTTAAGCCCATGCAAATACGGCTTTGATAAAAATTAATATAAAACATTGAAAAAAAAGTTATCTCCCTCCGGCTGGCCTGCCGCGTGGCCTCCTCTCTTCAGCCCTGCCCTGTAACTGATCTCAGACAGTCACCGCCCTAAAGCACTGTCTCCCATCTCTCTTCCTCCTCAGACACTATCACCAGCTCCTCTTTCACCTGCATGGCAAGGCCTCCTGGACCAGCAACGTCACCACAGTCTCATCAGAGCTTCCCTCTGCAAACCCCTCTTTCACGATCGCCCCTCTGAGGGCCTGTGTAGGTCAGACTGCTCTACACACGGCCGCCAGAGCGCGGGCCCAGCCACGCCTTCCTCCCGGTGCTTCTGTCTGCTCCACGCATTCCTTCTGAGATGCCCTGGAGAGTGGCCATCACCACCCAGCAAGTGGGGACTGACCCTCCCTCTCCCTGCCCCCCACACATGGGCCCTGGCCTTTACACAGATGCTGGGTGTGCCGGGCTGGGAGGAGCCATGTCAGAGGGACATCTGGGGCCTCCTTCCCCTCTTCTTAGAAGCCTAATTTTCAAAGCCAGGTGTGACACCCAAGTGTGAAATGGCCCCGCCCCTTCTTCTTCAGAGATGAAGGAGATCTGAGGCTATTTTTCTCAGCTCTCGTTGCAGCACCCCCACCCCAGCCCAGTGACCTTCCTGTAATGGGCGACAGTAGAGTTCGGAGGTCTCCCAGTGCCACCTCCCATTAGCACCCACATTCCAGGCCGTCCACGCACCTGCGCTCCTCCAGGCGCCCTCCACACCCTGTCACTGCTGACACACAGGAGTTGAAGGAGCGTGTGGCAGCACAGGGAATTATGCATCGTGAATAGCAGGCAGCTGGCAGACCAGCCCAGCAGCTGGCTGAAGGCCACGTGCAGAGAGAAAGGGACAGGAAGCTGTGATGGTGGGGCAGCCCTCGTGCAGGACATGCTGCTTTCAACACCAGGCAGTACCATCCCCTCCCTCAGGGGCTGGGCTTCCGCTCCTGCTCTGTGGCACTATGGCACAGGAGGAACCGAGAGCCGAGAGTCAGCCGGGAGTCCAGACCTCAGCTGCTCAGTCTGCTCCTCCCACCCTGCCCCAGCCTAAGAAGTGAGTCTGATGGCTCCCAGGAGCCTTCCCCTCCCGCCCCCTCCCAGCAGTGACGTGGAAACCAGCTTCTGGAGACCAGGAAGAATCCATCCGGTGATGATTACACACCATGCACATTGGTCTAATAGTGAAAAAAACAAACAACTGCTCACAGAAACGCCGGGTCACATTCTGGCTCTCCAAATAACAAAGTGCCTGACTTCCTTTTCTGTTGCTACAGAGCATCAATGCAAACACGTGGCGCCTCAGTTTTCCCATCCAGGAAATGGTATAGCACTCCCTGCACTGCCTTCCACGCAGAGCTGTGGGGGAGAGGAAATGAGTCAACAACCGGAACACACCTGGAAAACTCAAAGGCCAAAACAAAAATCACCACTCTGCAGAGGCAGAAAATTCTAAGAGAAAAAAAGAGAAGGAGATGGTGTGAGCTAGAGAAGAATTCTCTCTAAACAGCTATCCTGGAGTCCAGACCCTAGGTCACCGGGGTGCCAGGACACTGTCCTGAGCCCAGAGCTGCAGGGGGCTGAGCCCAGGACAGAAACAGCGTTCAACTAAGGCATGAGGTGGTCTTGAGACTTGGCAGATTCTGGAAAGTGGCAACAGATAGATTCATGAGGTCTCCTGGGATTTTTCTAAAAATAAGAAAAAGACTTGTATGAGTCCAGGGTAATAACTCACATTACTGAGGACTTCCTGTGTCAGGCCCTGTTTTCAGCCCTTTCCATGCAACATCTTGTACAATCCTCACGGCAGCCAGTGAAGCAGACACTATTACTGTCCCCGTCTCCAGATGTCCAAGGCCACGTGTAATAAGCAGGAATTCCGGGTTGGCACCCCTGGTAGGCTGCTCCAGGGCACAGGCTCTTACCGGGCTAGACGATCCTCAGTGATGAGTGAGCAAAGTGTGCCAGGTACAGGAGGCAGAGGGCTGGCCAAGATGACCTTGAGAAATCAGGACTCTGTCATTCTGGCTAAGTACTAGGGCCCACCAGTGATGTGTAAGGGGGTTGCCACAGAATGACTTAGGCCAGCAGAGCTTCCAGGTGCAGAAGGTGACAGATGTCGGGTGTCACCAGGAAGGTGCTGGGAGTGGAGGAGTCAGTTACCAGGAGCTGTCAGGTTCTTTCATCCATCGATCCCAAACATATATATGGAGCAACACAGTACGAGACTGTGTTGGCCACACTCACTCTCCTTATCTTTCCAACAGAAAAACGGCTATGATCAATTACACATGGTTAGTGATGGGGAGGAAGACAGATACAATAAAGGGAGGCTCTGAGGGAGCAAAGGTGTGAGGGAATTTGCTATTTGAGTCTCAGTTCCACCCCTTATTTGCTGTGTGATTTTAGGGAAGATAAGTAGCTTCTCTGAGCCTCAGTTTCCTTATAAAGAGATGGGCATGATAAGAAAACCTGCCTCATGGGGTTATTGTGAGCCTTGCAGGAGACAATGAATGATAAGTGCTCAGTGCATCACAGGTGCTCAAGAAGTCTCAGGCTCTATCACAATGTTATTACTTTGTAGGGCAGGTGTAAGGGTTAAGGGTGGAAATGTGTATAGACAATGGTCTATAAACTGTAAAGTGCTTTGCAAATGTTACTTCTGGTGGGGAGGTCCAGAAGGGGAGGGATGCCTCTGAAGGCGGCCGTCTTTCTTCGCTGCTAAGAAAAAAAAAGGGGGGGGAAGGAAGGGGGGGGTGGGGGGGGGGGGAGGGGGGGGCCTTCCCTGTGGCACACACCCCCACCTCTGTCCCAGTGGAGCCCACTGGGTGCACAGCACCTCCAATGCTGCCCTGAGCTCTCTGTGCACAGCTCCATGGCTCACAAATGGGGTTCCAGCTCCTGGCCCCAAAATTCATTCCCCCACAATGATGAATGGTGTTAAACACAGTGAATATGCAAATCTCCTCGGGGCGTACACCCTCGGGCAGCTGAGGCTAATAAATGGACTCTGAATAAGAAGACACAGCTCAAGCAAGGCAACAACTCCTGCTCATCTCTGCACACCCCCCCGGGGTCCTGTGCACCGGCGTGCCCCGTCTCCAGCTGGGGTGTGCATTCTTAAGGGGCAGGTGAAGGAGGCAGCAGAGGCTGGGGCGGCATGAGCAGTGGGGTAGGCCTGGTGCAGGTTTTTCCTCTCAGATCCCCAGTCCCCACGGCTACTGCTGCTGGCCCTTCAGGTGGTGTGACGGTGTGACGTGATAAGTGGAACCTGTCACTTGTGCCTGGGGGCTTAAGGACAGACAGGCTGGTGGAGGCTGCACTCCTGGCTGCAGGGGAGCAGAGGGCTGGTGAGGGCTGGAGAGAGGGGCTGCGGCGCCCAGGAGCCAGGCAGGGAGAGGGCAGCTGCAGGATGTCCCTGGGCCCGGGGGCCTGGGGGAATGGCTTAAGCAGTAATAGGTGGAGAGAGACTGGAATTGTGGCTACAAAGGCCTTCAGGAGTCGCCTAGTCCCGCAGCGCACTCCCCAGCTGCACATTAGAATCCTGGGGAGCTTTAAAACAATTCCAATGCCAGGGTCCACCCAGCCACCGTGTTCTCTAAATTCCCAGAGGAATTCTCATGTTCAGCCGGGGTGGGGGAACACTGCCCTACCCAGTACCCTATTCTATAGATGAGAAAGCTGAGACTCGGGGGGGGGGGGGACCTTACCGAGGTCACACAGATGGTCAGTGGTGGCAGACACCCACCTCCGTGCTTACTCCCTGACCTCCCCTCCCTTGTCCTAACAAGGATGAAGGGTGACTCCCTGAGCACACATCATTCTTATCCTCCAGGGAAGCAGCGAGGGTGCTGCAAGGAGCCCTGGGCTGGGGGACAGAAGACCTGGGATCAATGGGGTCTCCATGTGCTCCTGGACAAGCTACAAACCTCTCTGGCCTTCAGGTCTTCGTCTGTCAAACAAATGAGCTGAACCACATTATCTCCACATTCCCTTCCTGCTCCACAGGGTCTGACCATAAGTCCTTCCTGAAATCCAATCCGAGGCTCTCATGCTTCACAGTCAGCCCCTCTGCTTGGGACCGTCTTCAGGAGATATAAAGGCAGCACGTTCTGAAGTAAAAATGGATAAAGGCATTTCTCTTTCCCTTTCCGTTTTTCAGTGCCTCACTCTCCACCGAGATGCACAACACTCTCACATGGGGAGAACACAGGTGAAAATGCCCCACTGCCAGTCGTAGGTGTTCGCCCTGCCCTAGGACTGCAGAGCACAGGCCCGAGTGAGGACGAGCGGAGGAAGGACATCTGAGAAGAACACAGGGCACCACGGGCTGGGAAGCCAGGGGCCTTGCAGCCCTGTAGCTCTGTCCCACGAGTTCTCAAATGGTCCCAAAAGGATGGGAGGACACTGAGACATCAGGGCAACAGTCCCTGAGGCATGTCCTGCTCCCCTCTTCCAGTCTGTGTGACCTTGGGCAAGCAATGAAGCTCTCTGCGCCTCAGTTTTCTCATCTGTGAAATGGGGATAAAAACACCTGCCTCCCAGATTGGTGGGTCCTAGATGAGGTAACGATTATGAAACACTTAGCCCAGTGCCTGGTCCACAGTTGCCATCATTGTGACAAAACATTATTACCAGGTAATGGCAGCCTTGCATCCTGCTTGGGTGGGGGTAGCCCAGGGAGGTCCAGGCACCCAAGGAACACACCTGGGGAGGGAGGGTGCCCTGCTATGTTGTCTTTGGGAACTGTCCCATGATGGGGGGCATGAGAGCTCTAAAGGCTGGGGTGGAACAGAGCATCTGTTCCCACTGCTCTGGGGAGGGAGCCCTCCGAGGGTGTTGTGGGAGGAACAGGGCGAGAGGTCCAATTCTTTGGTCTACATGCCTGGCAGACCAAGGCCCACGGGCTCCACCACTGGCTTCAGAGAGCCAGAGGTCCTGGCACACACAACAGGGCCACCATAAGAAGACCACCAGACTGACCCCAAGAAAAGACAGAGACCCAGAATCTCAGATGCACCCTGTTCAAAGGCGGTCCTAGGGCAGCCATGGCCTCATCTGTTAAGACCAGGCTTGACCAAGAAACAAACCAGCCTTCCCTTCCCTGATAGAACCCAGAGAAGGTGCCTGCACACACATACTGGGTGGTTCAAGTTGATGATCAACCTCATCAGGAACTGCCAAGGGTCTCCTCAAGCCCCTCCTGGAATTAAGAATGCAGACACTCATTTCTACCAAGAAAGAGAGTCCTCCCCATCCGTCCTCCTCCTCCTGGCCCCAGGGTGCCCAGGGAAGGGCTAGGCAGCTCCTAGGGCACACTGGCCTTCCCCCACGAGGGAGGAGAGACCATGGGTAGGAATTGCAAATGACTTTCATTAAGCGGGGTGCTAATACCATGAATTACAAATGAAACCCAGATGAAGAGGACCCTGGCAGCCTTACCTCCGTTTGATATTAATTGGGCGACACTCTGTTTTAATGGTACATTAATTAATGCGGAATTTCGACGGAAGTCCGCGTGACACTCACATTAATACAAATGAATTCATTACCGTCGGTGTTATTACAAGAAATGACAAATAAATCTGTAACAGTGGGACCCTTCAAATAATAATCACGAATCATTAGGTTTGCTGCTCGTTTGTACTGTAGCTTGCAAATATGTGTATATGTTTTCTGCCGCGAGTGTGCCTTTGCCATTTGGCGGGGGGTGGGGGGTGGGGGTGGAGGCAGCCCGTGGGGGCCAGCTCTGTGGTAGTGGAGAGCCCAGTGGAAGAGGCCCAGCCTCTTCCAGACTTTTCTGTATCTGCTTTTCCTCTATTTCTCCCCCATCAACCCTCAGAGAATTCCTCCTTCTCTTCCCAGAGCCCTCCCCCAGGCTTAGCGACCCCACATCTGGGGTGTGATTTGGGTTGGTCCCCCAAATCTAGCATGCCCAGTGTGCACTCTCCAGTCCTGAGGATGGGACGGTGGGGGAAGGAATAACAGAGATGGGGCCCTGGGGCAGGGTGCGGGGGGTGGGAGGGGTGCTTGGCTTAACCAGGGTTGAAGGGGTTTGGCTATGGCAGCCGTTTGTTCTCTCCCGGTCTCTCCCGGTCAGTTTGGTCTTACTGTTTCAAAGTTCAGGTCTTGGGGAGAAAATTCAGGTGTCTGATGACCAGCACTGTGTTGGGAGTTTCATCCACTTTCCCCTCTTCAGTCCTCACACGGTCCCCATCCCAGAGGCTTTATCCCACGGTGAATGTGGGACACATGTTCAGAGAGCGCCAGTGAGAAGCAGCGGAGCTTGGATTCGGCTCTGCCTCACTACAAAGCTGCCAACATACCGGCTCTTTCCTGGAGAAGCTGCCGTCTGCCAAGAGGGGACAGCACCCTGGGGGAGGCAGGGGACAGCCTGGGTGAACCCGGCAGGTCGGGCCCAGCTCTCCCACGCCCCTGCTCCGGGCTTCAGGTTGTAATCTCGAAAAGGCAGGAAAGGGACCCCCAACAAGCTGGGTCTGCAGCTATCACCCTGATGGGCTCTCCCAGCCTCTCAGTTCCCTGAAGTTGAGATTAACACCATTTTTGCTTCTAAAGAGCAATAAACGAGGCCTCAGGAAACCACACTGGAGGAAAGTGTCAGATGGACCTGGGTGACTCAGGCAGGTTTTAGCATTTATTTATTTATTTATTTTGCTGGGAAAGATTCCCTCTGAGCTAACATCTCTTGCCGATCTTGCTCTCTCTTTTTTTTCCCTCCCCAAGGCCCTAGTACATAGTTGTATATTCTAGTTGTAGGTCTTTCTGGTTCTTCTATGTGAGCCGCTGCCACAGCATGGCCACTGACACATGAGTGGTGTGGTTTGGTGTCCGGGAACCCAGCCAGGCCACCAAAGAGGAGCGCACAGAACTTTAACCACTAGGCCATCAGGGCAGCTCAGGCGGGCTTTAGATCTGCAGATGGTGGGCACGCAGGCTGCCCCTCTCCATTCTGCACTCAGGGCAGACAGTGCCAAACGATCACAGTGCTCTTCCCCAGATTCAGCCTCAGGATTTCCAGCCCAGCACTCTAAGCAGCTTCCATCAATGGACAGGAGTTGGCACGTGATTGAAAGCTGTTTGCTATCCCTGTTTTAGAGCATCTTTCCCTGGAGGACTTCAAAATACCACCCAGTCTCCTCCAACAGGGATGCCCACGAGCAGTTCAGCTCAGTGACCAAGAGATTGGTTAAATGACCTCCTGGGCCCTCCAACCCAAGGAATCTGGACCTCCGTGAATCGGTCGCTTCCTCCCCCCTCCATGGATCAATTAGCCAGTCTCATCCCCATGTACAACAGCTTTCTGACCTGTGGCTGACAGGTGACACAACACGGAGGCCAAACCTAGTTCCTTCCTCCCTGGAGTCTTTGTTAACACGGGCAGAGTCTGTAGATTCCTACTGCAGGACCTGCCCTCGGCCCTGGCCCAGGAGGCCTAGCTCTCGAAGGTTAACGCCACTTGGCTGTCAGATGCTGTTTCAGAGGCCAGGTCCCGCTGACTAGCAGTGGGCCATAGCCCATGGTTGGGTGTCTGGGGGCTCTAGCCCCCTCTCCCACTCACGTTCTCCCTCATTCACACTGGTACTGAATGAACCAATTAATCACCTAAGATTGTTAACTGTACTAATTACACTCGCTCTTGAAACTTGTGGAACAATTATTTACTGTCTCTGTCTTGCGAGCTATCAATTATGGTGATTGCAGGCAGGCTGTCACTTCTCCTGAGCCAAGACAGAGGAGGTCTAGCCAGGCTCAGAGCTGGTTTCTCAAGGAGAATGCTCAGAGGGCTTTGCCTGAGCTTAGGCTACATCCAACAGATGTAGCAAAGGCAGTGGCATCTTCATGGGGACAGATTTTGCAATCTAATAAGGGGCAGCTCAACACTGATCTTAAGTTGTTCCCTTGTTCCCCTAAAAGATGAAATTACAACCACTAAGTACTATCCTGGGGATTGTACTACTTCCTTCTTCCTTGTGTCTCTGTGAATGCATATACAATGTCCTCCTTAGCCAGACTTGGCAGCACAACCCCAGAGATCGATGAGGAGTCTGCACATACATATCAGACTATACTTTCCTCTGGTTCCCCAAGTCAGGGGCTCTTTTATTACCTCTCCCCAGCCCACCTCAATGCCTGTCCCAGATTCTGCTTCCCCGATATCCCAGTGCCCCCACTAGAGGGGAGTTGGTGCCTCTGACCAAGACCTTTGCTAAATGAAGGAAGACAAAGAAGGGGGAAGAAGCTCTCGGGCTCCCTCCATCCCACCTGGACCTTGAAATATTCCTGTCCTCCGTGGCCACTGGACTTTGAAGCACAAACCCGTAGGCCATCACCACCCCCATACACAGACAGACTCTCCCCTCTCCGGCCTGTCGCCAGGGTGACAGTGTGTGACACAAGGCATGTGTGCGGCTGTCGGGGACGTGTGTATTTATTCAGGCAAGCAGCAGGCCCAGCAGGCTGTGGCTCCCATCCCCTGGGCTCCCTCCCACATCCCAGCCCCCCACTGCCCACAGAGCTCATTTCCAAACGTTCCCAAACGTCAGGGCAAAAAGCACTTAGAGCCGACTGCTGAGCCCAAATCTATCACCGTGTGCAGAAACGCTCCGTCACCACGCGGCTGACAGGCTCCAGGCTAGCTGGAGTGCCGTGGCCAGCCTCCAACTGACCCCGCCCCACGGGGCCTCTCTTCTGGCTCCTGTCACTGGCAGGGGTCAGATAGGCCGAGCAGCTCCTTAACCCTAAGCTGCATGGAGGCCCTTCTGGGTTCTGAAGAAGCCCCTGCCCACTTGACACCTCCACATGAACATCGCAAAGACGCTTCAGACTCAACTCGTCCGTGAACAAACTCTAAGTTGCCCCTGGACACTGCAGCCTTGGCTCTGTGAATGGCAGCACATTCCCTCTGCGCCCAGTTGCTAAGCCAGAAAACAGAGTCCTCCTTGCAGTTTCTTCTCCCAAATGTCAGTCTGCTCCTCTCTCCCTGCCCACCACCAGCTGCCCCCTGGACCCCCTGCAGTGGCCCCCTAACAGCCCCTGCAATGTGGACACCCCCAGCAGCTGGTGTGGACTCTCTGAAACAGGCATCTGATTGTGTCACTACAACCTTGTCCCCTGCTCTCCCATGACTGCCCAGAGGCTTCCTGCTGACCTTACGCTAACCATCAGAGACCCCTCGTGGCCACCTGTGGCCGCCTGCCTGCTCTCCGGCCCTTCCCTCCACCCACCTCCTCCCGTCCTGCCCCATCCACTCTGCCTTCTTTCACTCCCTCAAATGCACCAGGTGCCTTCCTGCCCCCGAGCCCTGGAGCCTTTGCCTGGGCTGTCCATCCACCAAACTCCTCTTCTCGTCACCCCCAATTAATGCCTACCCAGCCTTCACATCTCAACCAAGTCCCATTTCCTCCAGAACTTTCTCCGACCCCTAGTCTGGGTCAAATCTTCGGCTATACTCGCTCAGAGCCCCCTGGGTTTATCTGGGGGCTCCAGTCTCACCTTGTAATTATGTGACCCCTCAATTACCATCTGTTCCCCGACTAGACTGCAAGCCCTTTGAGGGTAGGAGCCAGGTTTGGTTTTGCTCACTGTTGCGACCCCAGGGCCCGGCGTGTGGTTGGTACTGAACAAACATTCGTTGAGTGAATGTGACCCTGGGCACCCTCTCCTGACACTCCCCTCGCCCTCCTATCTGGTGAGGGGGTTGGGAATCCCAGCTCCAGTGCCTCCCTTTCATTCACTCAACAAATACTGTGTAAGCACCTCCTCTGTTCTAGCTCTGCTGGGCGCTGAAGGTGCTGGGACAGGCACCCTCGTGGGGCACGCCATCCAGGAAGCCTGAGGGCACGAGGGACAGACAGGCAGGTGCTGAACCTGAGTTCTGCTCCCAGCTCCACACCACCTGGATCAGATACCCACTGGTCTTTGCTCCTGCTGTTCTCTCGCCTGGAACATTCTTCCTCATTCACTCATTCATCCAACAAAATGATTACTGAGCACCTAACACGTATCACGTGGGGTTCTAGGTGCAGGGACACACTGGCGAATGCCTACGCATTTTCAGTCTTAACTTTGTTATCACCTCCTCCAGGAATCCCTCCCTAATTCCTGAACCTGAGTTGGGTGCCCATCCTAGGGGCTCCCTCAGCCCCCTCCCTGGACTGCCCCCACCACAGCATTTATCACGGTGCATTCTAATTGCTTGCATTGTACTAACATACCACGGTGGTGGTGACCTGCTCACCACAGTAGCCCCAGTCCCCTTGTACTCCTTTGTGTAGCACATAGAAGCTATTTGACACATATTTTCTGCATGAACAAATTCCTCCATTCCTTCCACTTGTGTCTCTACCAGCTCTAAGGTGCAGTTGGCTGGAAGAACCAAGGAGAAGGGGCGTTCATGAGAAGGCGTGACCAACAAGGAAGAAGAGGAAGCAGCTCTGGGATGAGACACTGAGAGGGGACATAAGTTGGAAAGCTGGGATTCCCTGCCCTGAGTCTGAGGGTGCCACGGCCATCAGGTCAGGGAAGAGACGAGGCTACAGGACCGGAAGGCCTCAGACAGGGCAGCTTGGACACCCCAGTTACACACTACTCCAAACCCCTCCGCTTTTGGGCCCTGGTGCTGCCTGCAGGTGTCTACACGTCCCCGGTGCCCTCCTGGCACTGCCCTCACTCTCCGGGGTGTGGGGGTGGCCTCGGCAATCACTTTGCCCCCTGCCAGGAGGGCTGCCACCCCCAGGAGAGTGTGAGCTTCACAGATGTCCTCGGAGAGGGCTGCCCTGGCCACGAGTCCTGCTGCAGCCCTTGCCCGCCTTGTTTTTCTTCATGGCCCTTATCACCAGCGGACATAGATCTCTGTGCTGGTTCGCTTGTCTCCCCACCTAGATGAAAGCTGCCAACAGCGAAGACTTTATCAGTTTTGTTCAGCTGAGTCACCAGCCCTGAGAACAGTGCTTGACCCACAGTAGGCCCTCAAGAACTGTTTCTTGAATGAATGAACGAATAGGAAGGTGATGGGTGGCATCTAACTCTTACCAGGTAAAAAGTGCAAAGGCTGCTGGAGAATGAGCACCAGGTGCCCTCGTGGAGCAGACAGAACTGCCTCGTGCGGCCCCCGCCCAGGAGACCCTCGAGTGCTCACTGATGACGAGCTGAGGGAGCTGGAGGCGTGACGGCCTGCCAAGGGGCTTCTCTCCAGGCCGCTGGCCTCTCTGTCAGGGTCAGCTGTTCTGTCATCCCCTCCCCGGCACTCCTCCCTGCCCTGCTACCGGCTGTTTTCTCGGGATATGAAAATGCGCTAGGAGCACCCACGCCTCTTCAGTCCTGCCTCTCCCCTCTGTAGCCCTCCTTCCTCCTTTTAGTAGAACTAAAGAGATTAAATAATCAATCGCCAGGAAAGGCTGGGGCGAGAAGTGCTGTCTCTCTCAAGCTATTGCATCTGGTGCTTTCCGGCGAACGGCTCTGTTCCGTGGCCGCGAGTCTCTCCCGCAGCAGTAACTCAGGAGGCAGATGTGGCTCATTCTCTGCCATGGCGAGAGGGTCTAGCCTTGACCCCAGCCCAGGCTGACCACAGGTCACACACTGCACCAGTCACAACCGGATACCAGACCCTAATCACAGGCCGCCCCCTAACCTCTAAATCTGTCGGTAAAATGAGGCTGGAACTCTGAAGAAACTGGAACATGGTTCGATACGCCGGCTGAGACGTCGACTTGAAATGACAGGACGCCCTTTGAAGGCAGAGAGTCAGAGGAAGCAGCGCTGTCTTCCTGCCCCAGGCAGCTGTGGCCAGCGTCCTTCGCCTCGTGGGCTGTCTGTGGCATTGGTGACCTCGACTTCACGCTGGAATACAGGAGGGGTGCTTGGGGTGGGGGGCAAGGCACCAGCCTTGGCCCTGTGTGGGTATGCCACTCCCCTCCTCGCCCCGGTCACTAACTGGTTAACCTCGGCCCGGCCTCCCACCCCAGACAATGCCAGAATGCAGGGGTGGGCCCGGGGCGGCTCCGCTCTGCGCACAGGCCCTGATTGACCCCTCCCCGAGCCTCTCCACTTGCCCTCCCCCTGATGGAGCCGGGGAGATTGGAACCCCTCCTGCTAGGCCTGATTAGGCCTGATTTCACCAGCCTGCTCCCACCTCTGGAACCTTCCCCTGTTATTAAAGTTGTTTGCGTCCACTCTCAGTCTGCTGGACGAGGTGAGTTTATTCGATTTGATTTCTCCCCCACCTCCTTTTTCTCCTCTGCTCTCCTCCCCCCTACCTGCATCTATGGCAGCCACGCAGACCCAAGCTCAGTAAAGACCGGGAAAATTAACTTCTAACCTCAGAGTAAAAATAGCTATAATAAAGCCAGGTGAATAATAAAAGCTTCATCAAATGTAACTTTGATTAAAAGCCAAGACCTGCCTCCTCGTCCTGCTCTACCCCCAGGGACCAGGCTGGCCCCCGAAAGCAGGAGATGGTTGTAGGGAGAGAGAACGCAGCCACCTCTGGCCTCCACTTGGCTTTTCTCGCCTTTTTTCTCCTTCTTGGCCCACCAAGAGGCCAGAGGAGCACATCTACTGGTCTGCACTCTGCCCAGCACTAGGAACTCTGAAAGGACCGTGCCATGTGGAAACAACAGCTCCCAGCGGCCCTGGCACCTCCCCACAATCAGTTCGGGGGGTAGAGACTGAGTCTAGGATGCTGGGAGGTTCAGTTCCACCCAGGCCCCTAAACTCCCGCAGGGCCTGAGGGTAATCACAGTACCCCTCTGGTCCTCTAGTTCCTCTCTGCCTAATGGGCAGAGAAGCTTTTCCCTTGCCAGAGTGGTCAGGAGAAGCGCAAGGGTTTGTGGTAAAATTCAGGTTACTGACTGCAAGGAAGATGGTGGTCTTCCCTCTGTTTGCTCACCCTCTTATAACTGGAAGGAAGCATCTATGAGGAACTGGGTGTTTCTACAGGAAATCACCTGGCACGTATTCACCTGGCAGGACAACACCGGTTGTGTATAAGCATGCGATTGGCCAGTCGTCCCCGGGGCTGGACCCTGAAGAGGTCATTGCCAACATCTGTCCTACCCCATCGATGCTTTGACAGTAAGTGTAAGGAGAGAGGGGAGCTGCCCGGGCCCCATCCTCGAGTCTACTGTAGCAATGCTTCTTCCAGGACTCTCTGATGACAGTTCTGCAGGGCAGGAGGCCTGGAGGGTGACAAGTTCTGGATCACACAGGGTTACAGAGGTGACAGTCTTGTCCCAGGAATCAGGGGCCTGGGTCCCCACTTGACTCCCTGTACACCTGGGTCCAGGTGCTTTGCTCTCTGGCCTCGGTAGCCTCACCTTTTGAATGAAGCTGCTGGAGGAACATTCCCTGAGTCTGTGCATTCAGGCTGCCCTGAGAAGTTCTGGATGAGCATATGTCCACAGGGGCAAAGTCCCCACACTCCCCAACCCCTTCCCTCCAAAACCAAGGGGACCCGAGGCCATGCAAACCCCTCCAAGCCACCTGGGGAAGGGGCTCCCTGCTCAGAGCCACTGGCATCCTCAGAGAAGCTGAACTTAAAAGAACCTGTTCTTCCCGCAGTTTTCTTGGAGGACGAGTGAGGAGAGCTGAAGTGTGGCAGCTTGGAGCCCGGCCCGGGGGCCAGGCTGGGGGCGGCTGGGCTTCATCCACCCTCCCAGCCTGCTCTCACTCGGGGCACTGGGCTGTGGAGGCAGGAGTCTGGTGCTTTTCAATTTCACGCCAGGTGTCAGTGGCCAGGCCTTGGCTGGCCTTATCTCCTCCACCTCCTGCCCAGGGGGGTGCCTGCTGAGTTCCGCCTCCCTGCAAAGCCCAGAGAAACGCTGCTCCAGGGGCAAGACATGTGGGCAGAGGGGCCTGGAGAGCTGACACCCGCTGGGCCGGCAGGGAGGCTGGGTCTGGTAACTAAGAATCACTAAGCACATGAAGACCCCAAAGGCAGAGGAACAAGGGCTGAAAGTCCGTCAGAAACTAGCCATTATTCTTACAGCTGAAAGACTCTTGGGGACTATTTCATTCTCTCTCCCACTCTTCCCCATTTCCCATATGGGGAAACTGAGGCTCTGGAGGAATAAAAGAACTTGCCCAAGGTCATACGGAGCTGATGGAGCTGAGATCCAAGCCTAAGCCCAGGCCAGGCGCCCAGATCCCCACGGTGAAGCACTGGGCTGTGACACCTCTCCACCCACAGGCGGACGACATGGAAGCTCCCAGAGGGCCTTCACGTGCCGGGAGGTCCCTAGTTACCCTGAGCCCTCCTCCTTCATGTGGCCAAGGTGCTTCCTCTCGGGGCCTCACTGTCTTCCTCTGAAAAATGGGGAGAGGAGCAGTGCTGGGTGAAAAGTCCTTACAGCCCTTTTCAGATCTAAATCAGGGGGCAGCCCACTAAGGGCTACGGGCCCAATTTGGCTTGCTTTTGCACAGCCCACCAGCTGAGAAAGGGTTGTAGATTTTTAAGTGTTTGGAAAAACATAAAAAAGGAATAATATTTCGTGACATGTGAAAATTACATAAAATTCACACTTCAGCATCCACAAAGTCGCACTGGAACACAGCTTGCTCACTCATTTAAATGTTGTCTGTGGCTGCATTTGTGCCACAGCAAAGTTGAGTAGTTGCAATTGGGACCGTATGGTCTGCAAAGCCTGAAATATTTCCTATCAGGCCCTTTACAGAACATGTTTGCCAACCCTGATCTAAAAGGCTGAGCTAGGTCTGGGCTCCAAACACCCAACACAGTAGCCAGGGCTGGGAAAGCTCAGGGAGGGAGCTCTGTATCCACAGGTGCACAGCGGGTCACAGGAAATGCTGGGCCATACCACATGCACACTCCCAGGCCTCCTCCACGACTGGGGTGCAGAGGTTTTTCCCCAGCAGCCGAAGCTCTGGGGACCTGCCTCCACCTGCCCTCCAGCCCAGAGCTGGGCGCCAGGCCTGCCACCCCAAAGTTTCCACTCCTGGTAACTTCCCGTGGCTCACAGGTCTGCAGGCTCCCTGCCTGGCCAGCCCGGCCTTGAGTGTGTTGTCAATAAGTAGGTGGCCGGGTAGCTGGCGCAGGGGCCCTGGAGGAGAGGAATCAGAGCGGGTAATTGCTGCATGAAAATGACAGCACAGCGATTTATCTGCCCCAAACTGGGCCTCAGCATACCAAGAGGCTGCCAGCGGCTGGGAATCAATACCGCCCCAGAGGAGGGATTATTAGGGAGAAAAGGGGGTTTCAAAGATCCATAAGAGCCTGATGACTGTCTATTTCCAAGGGGACCGTCAGCTGCATGAGAATTGTGAGCAGGAGGAGCAGAGCTCTGGCTGTGGGAGTAAGGGAAGGCTGGGCTTGGCTGCAGAGTGGGGGCCCTATCCTTACCCACCTGCGGACCACCAGAGGGACCGGGCTGGGTGGGGCATCCTTGGGAGGAATCTGAGGTCCTAAGAGCCAGACACTGGGGTGAAATAGTGGGGTACATGAGGGAGACAACCCATCCCAAGTGCACACCTGGCCTGGGGGGCGGCAGGCAGCAGACCTTACCCCAGGTCCTGCAGCAGCCTGATCTGCAGTGTCATCCTGGACAAGCCCTTCCCTTTGTCCACAACCCCAGCCCCAGTGAGGTCCAAGGGGTCAGGAAGTCACCTGGGAATTCGAGATTAGCACCGAGCTAGGCTGCTGGGCTGGGGCCCCATCAGCACAACCTGGAGAAGGCAGGAGGAGCCATTCCTTCCTGAGAGGTCTTCTCTAGCCCATCTCAGGGCCTTCCTCTCCTTTCTCTGTGCAAAGGGGCAGGGAAGGGGTGACCTGGGGTAATCCCTGACCCCAATCTCTTGGGGGAGTAGCGGGGGATCCTCTTGGGGTAGTGGAGACCATATCAAGTCATCGGCAAAAGCACAATGTGCGGTTTGTGCAGGGGGATCAGGGCAGACGCCACGCCTCTGTCAATCCCTGGGGACTCGCAGCTGGGGCAGGATGTTCTGTGACCACAGTCAAGTAACCAGCCTACCCAGGCACTGCCCACAGGATCCCCAGCTGCTCACACACAGAATAACCCCGGCAGGCTGAACTTGCCAAGTTGGGTGTGGGGACGTCAGAGGAAAAGGAACTGCCTTCTGCTCCAGGGTCTGGGCTGATTAAGGGGTGGACTCCCCAGCACAGGCCCAGGAGGGCCATGGACTCTGGTCTGTGGGGGAACCTCAGCCCGACCTCCCAGGGCTTTGGGGTGGGGGGACAGGAGGAAGATCCCACCACCTGATCACTTAACATCTGAGATGGCAGGGTGGGTGCTCCACATCCTTAAGGAACAGAAAGTCCTGGTGGGCCTTGGGAGGGGTAGGCCCCTCCCCAGAAACCGCAGCGGGTGCCTGTTAAAAGAGGGGCCCCTGACTCCCAGCCAGGAGCCAGGCAGCAAAGAAAGGGTTATGAAGCCAACTTGCTCCCTGCCAGCGGAGCCACCAGCAAGCACACCTGTTCATCTGCCGTTTAACAGGGGAAGGCAAACACACACAGCCTGTCCCCAAGGAGAGAGAAAAGGGAAGACAGGCGGGGGAGAACAAGAGAAAGGCACAGAGAGAGGCCAACAGAGTCAGAGAAAGGGACAAATGGGGAAAGGGAAAGGGAGAGAGAGTGACCAAGAAAGCCACAGACACAGATGGGGAGGGGAGAGGAAAGTGAGCAGAGAGTGGAGGGGACTTGAATATGCAGAGTTCCCGAAGTAGGAGAGAGGCTGGGTTTGTAGTGCAGCCCTCAGGAGACAGCAGGAACAAATTGGGTTTTGAAATGAGAGATAAAAGGAGCTGTTATATCTCCAGCTTTGCATCATTTAGTTCATCAGGCTTGACATGTGTCTAACAAACAAAGCCACAAGCAGGGCAAGAAAGACAGTGGAGAAAGACGGAGGCAAAGCAACGGAGGGGGCCTGGAGGAGCGGCTCTGCCCTGCTCCAAGCACTGAGGGACGCCCAGGACTTTTATTCTGAGGAGCTGATTCCCTGCTCCAAGGAGCCAGGAGCCCTGAAGAGCCAGGTGACAGGCGGGCTGGGTGCCACCTGCACAGGCACAAGCGGAGTCGGTCCTTGCCTGGGGAGCACCGTGAACCAAGGCGCTCATGTTGGGTTCCTGGCTGGGGTGCCCAGGGGAGGGGAGCAAGGGGGTGTGTGGAGGCTGTCCAGGCATCTGCCCTCTAGAGGATGCTGTCACCTGCTCGACCCGCCAGCTGGGAAGAGAGACATAGGGAGTGGTGAGCAGGCAGGGATGCAGGGTGGGGAGAGCCACCCCACCACTCTCCCTGGGGGCTCTGTCAGGCCTTGAGGTGTGTGCGGGCCCACTGGAAACCCTGGGTTATCAGGAGACAGGCAGAAACATTCTCCAGGGTGGAAATCCAGGGAGTTACAGGCTGAGGGCTCGGGCTCACTGATTCCACGTGTCTCCCGATTTCTGATCCTTCCCTTCACCACGAGAACTCAGCAAATCGCCGCCTCCAGCCTCAGTTTCCTCCTCTGTACTGCAGAGATAAGAACTCCTGCCCTGCCAACCTCACAGTTTTGGTGAAGACTGAATAGAAAAGGGCAGGCAAGAGCCCCTGGTGCACTTACAGAACCCAAACATGCTCATTTAAAGAAAAGAAAATACAAACAGTGATGACTGATTGTCACTCCTGGGAGTTTGTCACACCCTGTGTCAGCGGAGAAGGCAGTTCTTGCACACTTCTCATTTGCCAGAATATACTTGCCTCCATGTGAGACAGTCTTGACGTACTTGCCTTCTATCTGTTTTGCCAAAATCAGATTAATCTGAGGAACAGAAAAAAATATGTCGGACATGACAGGGGAGCAGGAAGAGAAATGGTTTTGGGGGGGCCAATGGCTCTGCCAATCATGTGCCCAACAACAAGTCATTTCTCTTTTCTGGGCCTCAGTTTCCCCAAGTGGGAAGTGACAGTCAAAGCCCCAGAATTCTGGGAGGTTGATGGTGGTCATACAATAAACCAGGAACCACAGCCAGGCACCAGACTGAAATATTCTCTCATTGTCACGGCTCCTTGGTTGACCTGGTGGCACGTTATTAATACATGCTGGAGGGTGTGAGAAGTTCAGTTTTAGGGTAATCTTAGTGTACTTGAAAAGTAACTCACCACTTTCTCAGTTGCTCTTCCCTGAGCAAGAAGACCAATGGAGACCTCGTGGGGGCGTGGGGGCAGGAGGAGTACAGACTTTATCTTTTTCCCTGCCTGCTGGTTAATATTGGCCCTGACTGTGGGCCTCAGTTACTCCCATCTGTAAAACGGCCCCAGTGATATGGACAACGCTGGTTGCTGGATCATATTCAAGACAGCTGTGGGAGAAATTAACTGACACATTTATTGGGCACCTACCTTGTAGGGAGGGAGGTGGGAAAACCACAGTTTGAATCCCAGCTCTGCCCTACACCAGCCGAGTGAATGTGAGTCAGTGACAAGTTTTTCTTGGTCTCAGCCTCCTCATTTGTGAAATAAGATAATAAATCATCACCTCAAAAGAGTCAAGACAAAGAATGAAGCGATGTTTGAAATCAGTCAACACAGCACCGGTGCACAGTAAGGGCTCCTAATATGGTGGCTGACACTGTCAGTTTGGGGCCTCGGGATGAAACTGGATCAATGGCTGAGACCGCCCTCAGCTGGATCTTTTTGGCGGTGGGCTTGGGGACCGAAAGCCAGACTGATGGGAGGGGCAGGAAGCAGAGCCAAAGCCTGAGGCCTGGGCAGGCGGGGCACACACCTTCATTCATTCCGGGCTCCTCTGGGACCACGGAATGAGAAGGGGCGGGATGTGGAAACTAGCTTGATAACACTCAGTTTTTAAGGAAATATAAAGAACCACTTGGAAGCAGCAAAGCTATTCCTTGCTGCATTGTCCTTGGCATCACGACACCAGAGAGAAACCCTTAGGATTAATGTGCATTCAAGAATCTTGACTTCTTTCAGCAGGGGTGGGGGGGGGGGGGGAGGTGATATCCTGCTAGCTAAGGATGGCTCCCCTCCCCACTGCGTCCTCTGTCAGGCCCCTGACGGCTCCTCTCTGCTGTGTTTATTACTACTAATGACTTTCTCGTTATGATTTGGCTCTGAAACATAACCGATGGTTCTGGAGAAATCCCATTACTTCCACACATTATTCAATTAGCGAATCGAGCTACTCTCTTCCGCTCGGGGAATAGGGACTCCTGGCCCCAAAGGGTGGCCGCTTGTCCCTTACTCCCACGGCGAGGCCCTTGGCTGTGGACGAAGCGGCAGTTGGGAAGGTGGGAGTGAAGGGTGGGGAGCGGATGGTCAGCACTGGCTCCTGCGGCCGTTCTGTCAAGTGCACGGTGTCGGTGGAACATGGAACCTTCAAGAAATTTGCAAACAAATTTCCAAATAGTCCTGACTCTTGTCCCAGTTGTATAGGCCAGACTGTCCTCCTTCCAGGACAACAGGGGCCTCCTGTGGTATGAGGAGCATGGCTGAGATCCTTGTCCTTTTGTGTTTGAGGGTCTCCCTGCCCCTCAGTCACCCCAGTGAGCTCTGATGGGCCCCTTCTAGCAGCTCAGACACGTGGCCAGCCTCTCTGCCTCACTGTGACGCTCTCTTCTGAAGGCCTTTCCCCCACCACATGACACACTCAGCTTACCCCACTGACACCTTTTGGGTCTGGATGGAACAGAAGGACTGTGGACTGATTATCATGGTGGATTTCCACGACCCAGTGTCTTCACCTCTGCCCCACCCAAAAGTGAGTCTCCAGCCCCACTGCAGACTCAGGCCGCAGTCCAAAGCCCAGCCTTGCCCGCTCATTTCCTGTTTCATCGTAGTCGCCCTCCCCCACTCTCATCATGTCCTGCCATCACTCCAAAACTTTGAGAGGCTCGCTATTTCCACCGCACAGAAGGCAAACGCTCTGCATGCCTCTCAAAGCTCCCGGTCTGTCCCTTCCATTGGTTCCAGCCCACCCCTCCCTCTTCCCCCAACGCCTTCTCTGATTCAGTCACAGCACCCCAACCCCATCACACTCTCCTCACCTCCGCTCCTCTGCCCACTTCCTAGAATGTGCCCCTTCATCACCTCACATCTGCCCAGACCTCACCCCACGTTCAAGGGTGCCTCAAGTCTTCCTTCCATGGGGGCCGTTCTGCCCCTTGAGCCCTCAAAGGTCTCCCCAGCCTCCGTCTCCCCATCAGCGCCCACAGCCTGAACCCCACAAAGCAACCCTTCCCCATCTCCCTGTCCCCAGGAAGTCCCTCTGTTTCAGATTCTCTTTCCTGTGAGGGCAATGTGTGCTGCCTGAGGGCAGGGACAACGCCAAGGCCAAGGGGAGGTGTCCTTGCAGCAGTGTGGAGCCCAGGGCAGCCAATCCCTGACACACAGATTGAGAACTTCAGCCAAGAGCATGTCCCTTCCTCGGTGATTTCCCTGACTGACTGTTGTGGCTGACAACGTCTATTTCAGTTACGGGCACTTTCCTCGGTGACCAAACTCAATGCCACATGCACAGAGCTGCCTGGTCAGCACTTCTGGGTGATCACAAAGTGGAGCTATGATGCCACTTGCCTGGCATAAGTCACCCCATCCCCAGGGCACATGGGTGAGGGTGGGCCCCAGCTCTGCCCTGGGGGGTCCCATCAGGGGTCCATCTCCTCCAGCAGCCAGCCTCAGGGCAGTGCCATTGGGTATGGGGAGCACTCAAAACCCTGCTACTGGGCAGAACACAGGTCAGACCCTACCCCACAAAGCTCCACATGGTAAAAGCCCATTATGATGGGTGTCTGCCTATCAATGAACTTTCTTCCTGTTTCTTAAGACCCACTGAGTGGTCTCAACATGGGGCAGTTTTCTTCAGCTACCAGGATGTGGAGCAAAGCTTTCTATGATACGATGAATCCCAAAATGTTCGTGAGTCAGGGTCAACTTGAAAAATGAGCAGACTCTGGTGCCTGTGGTTTTGAAGACTCCTCGCCACCTGAGATGAGCCCCAGGAAGGCAGGAGGGGCTGATTCTGTGTGAGGGGACCAGAGCTCACCCCTCTCCCAGCAGAAGGCGATCCTCTGATCAGGAATGCAAAGGGGGACGAAGCAAGACACGGGCCATAATTCACCCAATGTCGTTGGGCTTAACCAGAGGTTATAAGCACCATCCACCCCGCCCCCGACCAGTCCGCCCTTCCTTCAGCTCTACTGCTGTCTTTCTCCTGGTCCATAAACCACCAGCTCCAAGCCATAAAAAGTGCAATGAGCAGTCTGGATGGAAGAGATTGGGCATGGAGCAGGCAGCCAGCCAGGCTGCCCTGAAGAGCCTCAGAGCACATGGGCCAGCAGCTGAGTGAGCCCCACCGGGGCCCTCCCCTGGCCGCTGTGCAGGGAGAGGAAGCTGGGGTCTCTTCAGGCTTCAGGCCAAGGACTATCAGCTTCCTCGCCTCGGGTGAAGGGACCTCTTCCCACTGCCTGTCCAGGTGGGGTGGGGGTGGGGGGTGTACTTCAGGATCCTGGAATTTAAAGCAAAAATGAATCCCATAGATCCACAAGCCTCTCCGTGGTCCTGAGTAAAGCAGCCTGTGGCGGTGTCGATACCTGCCCACCCCTTGGCATCCAGCATAGTGGTGATTACCACCCTCAGAACACAGCCCACAGACCTGGAGGTCAGGGCAGGGGAAAGACCCTTCAAATGTCAAGTGGGTCTACTGTTTCAGGGAACGGGCTCTGGCCATTGGATGATTTTAACCATTGGTTCTGATGTGCCCGGTGGTGGCAGCATTTGGGGGAAATGGAAATGGGCATGCTTGTCAAGCTGGCAAGATTCTTCTGAACACGAGGAATGAGAGGCAATTCAACAAAGTATCTCAGAACGGTTAAAAAGACTTGTTTCTGTGTCAGCAACAGAAGACTGAATTGGGGCAGGTCCACGGCCAAGCCGGGGCTGGGGGAGTCCTTGTCGATGGAAAGTTCTGCTCAGCAAAGTGAGGGCACTCGGTGGTTGCTAGGGGAAGCCAGTCCTTCCAGATGTGGAAATGACAGGGAAAATGCGAAAAATCAGGACAGATGTGCCTTGGTTGAGTTAAGGGGGGCCTATTTCATGGGCTGGCTTATCAGGCGGCATGACCTCGATTCAGCCTGAGATGATGAACACTCACCCCCAAATTTTATGGATCTGGAGTGGGCTGGAGACATGCCGGCCACTTGGAAGGAAACAGTGGGATCTGGGGACAGTCACGTATCCGGGTGGGGATGAGACTGGGCATCTCAGAGAGAAGGGACGCATCAGTGCCTCGAGGCACAGCCTGACACACTTAGGAAAGATGTCGGAAAACACTGGGCTGTTTATCATAAAATCGGTAAAGAAAATAGAATGGTTAAAATTCAGAGCCTGGCCGGGAATGAGGAAGGGACAGTGGGAGCCTCAAAAGAGACGCTTTCTGAAAACTCAGGAAAAAATCATGCAGAGAAACAGGAAACGGGACAAGATGCCTTTTCTAAAACAGGGAGTTATAGATTTAGACAGTTTGTGACAACGGTGGGGTGGGAGCAGAGAATATGTGCACGCCTCACTCTGCCACCCCCACCCATCCTTTCTGCAGCCACCAGAGATCCTTCCCAAAAACTCAGCAATGACTGCGTCCTTCCCTGGCCCCAGAGCCCTCCACCCCCTCCACTGCCTGAGAGGAGAAAGTCTACGCCACTAACTGGAGTATTTTGGTTCCAATCAACGTAAGTTTTTACCTTATGTCCACCGGGCCTGTTCCAGCACCCTCTTCTTACTGCTCCCCAAGCACACCAGGCCCTTTCTAGCCTCCATGCCTTTCCTTGTGCTGTCACTCCCCCACCAGGGCTGCCCTTCTCCATCTCAGCCCATTCAGCAGGGTGCGAAGGCTGCTCCCCCACTAAGTGTCCTTCAGCCTCTGCAGCCCCGGTGGGTCCCTGCATGTGTCCTGTCCAGCCAGCTTGGGCTCATGATTATGTGGGTTCCTCCACATCTCCCTCGTTAGACTAGAGGCTCCTGGAGGGCAGGGCTATGTGGCATTTGTGTGTCTTTCACAGCCCAGTAGCCAATAAGTATTGTTGTATTTATTACCTATAAAATCAAAGGCTAAATACAGCATGGCAGGGCCTAAACCTTTGCGCCAGGAAGGTAGTAATATTACCCTCAATGCGCAAAAGAGGAAGCTGAAGTCCAACAGAAAGTGACACTCGAAGTCACTCGACTGGTGGCAGAGACAGAACAAGAATCAGAGGGGTCTTGTGATTCTGGAGCACATCATGCTGCCTCTGTACCCATTCGCACATTCGCTGCGTGTCCTTTGAGTCAGGCAGTACCAGAGATGCACGCTCTATGAAGAGCTGGAGCCCACCCAGGAGATGCCAGCACGTTAGGGAGCATCACACCCCACAGTGCTAGATACAGTGCTGGGCACACATGACAATTAAAAATACTTGCTAGCGATCAAACTTAATACTACTAAGCTGAAAGCTCCAGCGCTTAGTGTAAGAAAGGCTCAAGGTTGGGGATTCTAAGGGCCAGGCTGAGTCTCCGTCCAGCCCCTGAGGGTGTTCCAAGCGGACCCCAGGCAGGGCCCATTGGGAGGGCTGCACCAGTGGGGTGTGCCTGGCTGGGGCCCCAGCCTCCAGATTTGGAATGTGAAGGGTTAACCCGCCTCCTCGAGGTGCCCCCCTCTACCATCCCTGTCCTGACACTCAGTTCCCCTACAGAAGGATCTGCCACTACCCTGATTGGACTCTCCAAGATAATCGCAGGCCTCAGATCCCAGCTGCTCTTGTTGCTGTGCTCTCTCCCTCAGACGCAGCCAGGAGGCTGGCAGGAGAGCAGCCTCAGTGAGAGGCAGATGGGGCTGTAATGAACTGAAGACGTGTGACAGCTACAGAGGAACAAGTTCATCAATTAGAGCCTTCTTGACTGAGGACTTCTGGGAAGGGCTGGGGTGGGGGAGGGAGGGACGCCTGGCCTCCCTCCAAAAGTCCTGATGCCTCAAGTTACTCAGCTCCTCCAGTCTCCTGCCCCTGGAGGGGTCTCGGCCAGCCTCCCAAGCAGGTTCTTCTGCCTTTTCATGTGGCCATCAGGGGTCTCTCAGAGGGACTCCCCCTTTCTGGGAGGGGCTGGTTAGCAGTTTCCCTGAGGACTAAGGGTCTTCTGAAGAAGACTGATAAATATTTCTTCCAGTCCAAAACTCTTCAACTCCTTAGAAAACTGAACTTGGGAGCAAAATGCAGAAATTAACACTGCTGTTCCCTTCCTTGGCTCTGACCTGCACACTCAGAGGTCAGAGGATGAGGAAAATCTCTGCCCAAAGGGGCTGATGCTGAAGTACTATGCTAATGCTGCAGGAGGCCAAGTATAGCAGTTAAAATGTCAGCACTTCCTGCCCGCACAGGAAGTGCCGAATGTGGGTGTTGTCTATGGCTAAGGTGATCAGGGCGGCAATTGCTTTTGGGGGCTCCCTGGTCCTCAGCCCTGCCTCAGCTCCCCATGCCTACTCAGCCTGGCTCCGCCCCTAGGCTGAGGGCTGAGCCACGCCCACACTCCCAGGGGCTGGGGCCCTGGGCACTTCCTAGGGAGCAGGGCTAAGCAGCCAAGGGCAGTCACACTCTGGGGAGGTGAGTGTGGTCACTATTTGTGCAGGCAAAGGCTATAGGTGACTAACTCAGATGAATCTCAGTTTCATATATTTTAAAATGAGGGGCAATGGGCGCCTTAGAATTGCAGAAATACAACATTTTTGGAAGTGTGTTAGTGCCAATGGAGTCTGGGAACCCCAACAAAGGAGGTTCAGAATCCTGAACGGGGGACACTGAGCTTAGGACCTCCAGGAGGAGGGGAGCACCAACTGTTTGCCATGCAACAAGCTGGAGGAGATGAAGCCCTAGGGCCCACACTGGGAGGGCCTGGAGAAGAAGGGGTCACTCCGAGGCTCTTCGCTCCTTACAAGCCAATCTCAAGCTGTGGTCAGGGGCGCCCCTGCTGGCCCAAGGAGGTGGGTCCAAGCCCAGGCCAGCCCCCGTGATGCCCCATCACAGACTGAGCCTCATCTCACACAGTAAACCTGGCTTAGTGGGGTGCAAGTAGCAGGCAAGCATGCTGTAGTTCAACATAGACAGAATTCTCTTACACTTTAGAGATGCCTAAATTTGTCCTGGATGACCCCAGGGAGCTGGAGCTCCATGTTACAAGACAGTGTCCAAACAGAGGCACTATATTTGCCATGCATATTGTAGTGTCCTCTAGCCAGCTGTGTGACCCTGGGCAATCACTTAACATCTCTGGGCCTCTGCTTCCTCATCTGCATAATGGGAAGAGTGAACACACCTTTGCCAAGGTGGTCTAAGAATGAAATGATGCCCAGAAAGTGCTGAGCATAGTCCTGGCACATGGGACGCGTTTGATAAACATTAACTGTTCAACAAGCACTCACCATGCATGTTACTCTATTCATTGGTGGCACAGAGAGGTGGGGAAATGAGCATGTGGACTCCTCCCTCTTCTGATGGTCACAGGGGCTGTGAATGCCAACCCTAATCAGGGGGGTGTGAGATGGGAGGCTGTCAGGAAGGTAGGTGCTTAAGAAAGAGAGGAGATGACCCACCTGTGAGATCACCAGAGACCCTCCCTCGCACACCTGCCCACCGATGAGATGCCAACCAGGTGAGAAGAATGACAGGACCATCGCAGCCCTTGGCATAGCACTGCTGAGGGACGCGGGGAGTCAGGGCTGACTTCGGGCTGGGGAGGGGTAGGAACGCCATGGTGGCCTGCAGAGGCCGGTCCTGTGGCAGTGGCTGTGCTGTGGGGAGGCCCCCACTCAGCCCTCAGGCACCAGCGGGGTGAGAGGAAGGCCTGGGCGCAGCTGGGAGCCGGCAGGGCGGAGCTGGGAAGGGGTGGGCCTGGCACATGGGTCCAGAGGCCTCTGGGGTGGGCTCCTTAAACGCCAGTCAAGTCCCGTGCAGGGAAAGCCTGGTGGAGAGAGATAAGCCGCGGCATCCCAGCACAGGCCCGGCTCGTCGGAGCTGCTGGAGCACATATTAATGGGACCCATTCAGCTCAGCCTGCACGGCAATTAATAACGGGCCAGGCGGAGAGACTGAGTTTGGGGGTGTGTGTGTGCTGGCGAGGGTGTAGGCTGGGTGGGGGAGCATGTCTTTCCTCCCTGCAGGAGACCTGGTCCCCACCCCTGGTTGGGAGAGAGGGGCCTGTCCAGGCCTAACGCCTCTGGCTGAGCTCCACAGGCAAGGAGAGGGCAGGAGGCAGGAAGGGCCTGTTTTTCAGGCTCCAGGGGCTCAGGAAGCTCTGAGCCTGCTCTCCCCACCCAGGCTGCTTGGCGTGACCAAAGGCAGAAGCGGAGTCTTGAAGAATGAGCATGTTGCACTCCAGCCGCCCTTCTCCTTGGACTTCCATATTCTGCCAGGAGAAGTTGTGAGATTGGGCAGGTGATGGAGGAGGAATGAGAGGATGCAGAAGCAGGCACAGAATGACAGCTTGAAGTTTGGGGGCAAGGCCTGTATGGTGGCTTTGGGCAAGATTAGAAAAAGAGGCTCTTTCAGAATGGACACTGCCCTTTGGGTACTTGGGGAGCAAACTACCCCTCTGTGCCAAGAAAAACATGCTCCTTTCTCCAGGCAGAGCCACCCAGCTCCAGGGTACATGGCTTCACAAGCAGCGCTCGGGCTGGATTTCACCAGCATTCTCCTTCTTGCTCAGTGTACAACCTGCACAACCACAGAGGGCAGCACTGGTCAGGAACTGGCTGTTGTCACCCTAGGTGTCTCCTCACAGCTGGGCCCTGCACTGAGAATCTGGGTCACTCTTGCTTGACCCATGGCCCTGACTGCTTCCTAGAACCTTATTCCTCAAAGTGAGGTGGGAGGACCAGCAGTACTGGCATCACACGGGAGCTGGGTAGGAATACAGAGTCTCAGGCCCCACCCCAGACCTACTGGTTCAGGATCTGCATTTTAACAAAATTCTCAGGTGACTCATATGTGCATTAAAATGGCTCAGAAAACACTGGGGTTGTGTAAACACTGGCAGAGGCAGGGTGGACACGGGGAGAGAGACCCACGTACAGAGAAGGGGCAGGAGACGTGTCTTGTTAGAAGACAAAGCCGTGAGGAGGCAGGCAGTAGCCCGTTCTGCCGTGTCAGTCCAGTGCCCAGCCCCCTCCTCATGCTCTGTCTCTGGAGACCCTCTGCCTATCTGGAGCATGCAGGGGGTCCTGGTATCTGTTCCAGCTGGGGGGAGGCCTGGCCTGGCAGCTCAGAGTCCCAGGGGAGCACGTTGTGGGACAGGCCTGAGCCCCCAGGGTGGAGAACAAGGGTTTTGGGGGCCTGGCTCCACCCTGTCCCTCGACCCCCATCTCAGCACAGACCTTTCATCAGGATTCCCAGGCTGGTGCGCAAGCCCGGGCGCCTCAATCACTCCTATCGTGCGGTCACAGGAAGAGAATAGCTTTCAGCTCAATTACCCTTCACATTCCAATATCATAACGCTCCAATGAGGCTTTTTAACCAAAAACAAAAAAGCCGTGTCTGCTGCAGGCTGGCTGCAAGGCCAGCCGTGCAGAAGGGACGGGCCTGCCCGCTGACAGCCCTCCAGGTGAGACTGTGGGAAGGGACCTGTGCCGAGGCATCAGCTGCACAGACAGCACACTGGGGTGCCCGCCTCAGTTTACCAACACACACCGGCCTCTGCTCATCAACTGTTGGGACCACTGCCCCTTGACCTCGGGGAGGGAACATTGAGACCCAAGTCCAGAGAGTCACCGCAAAGTGACACGCTCCAGGATGGCCTTCTCTGTCGCAACACTAGCTCTGCCTTCTCCTTCTGGGGGCAGGAATGCCACCCACACCCCTCTCACTGCCAGAGCCTGAAGGCATGATTCAGTTGGGCCACCACCTGGGGAGCTGGGGTCTCAGTTTACACGTCATTTCATCATTGGCTCATCTGTTGTTTATAACAACCCCGACTAGCCAGGAAGCTAGCCAGAGCTAAGGTTATTCACCCCACTGCAGAGGTGGGTAAACTGAGGCCCAGGGAGATGAAAGGAGAGGCCTAAAGACATATGGAAGACTCCCAGTCCAGTGTTCCTTTAAGATGCACTGTTGCCATGGGGGGCAGGGGGTGAGGCCTGCTCCAGACCAAGAATCTAGGCGACAACAAGCTTATCTTCACTCTCCTACAGGTGAAGTGACTGTCCCCATGTGAAAACTGTTCTCGCTGGGCGCATACCCAAGCGTCATTAATCCTGCAGGCTCAGTGAATCCTCAGGGAGCACACGTGTTCCGCGTGCACACCACCCCACGTCCCGCCTTCGAGGGCTACAGAGCAGGGCCTAGAGTGGGAGGCTGGGCTGCTCTCTCCCAGTCAGCTGTGCTTTTGTCCACCTGGCCAGCTCAGTGCTCATGGCCTTGCTGGCGGCATCCCCTCCCTGTGTCCTCCTGGCCTCCCACTGGCTGTGGCCGATTTGCTGATGATTTACTACTCCGGGGCGCTGACCCGTGAGGGAGACACACAGGACGGAAGGAGGCAGGGCGGACGTCACGCCTGAGGTGTGTGCATGCGAGCGTGCACTGGTGCAGGGGCGGGGGGCTGGGGAGGGCCGTCTCTCCAGGAACACGCTGCCTGGCCTGGCTCTCTAGGACTGGGAGTGGTGTCTGGCACTCCCTCCCTCTCTCTGTCCCGTGCTGGTCATGGCACTGGGCACTGTGCTGGAGAGAGGGGGATGAGGGGAGACCTCGGGAGAGCTGAGGGAGCCACAGCCAGAGGAGCCTAGCACCCCCTCCCATTGGCCTGCTGCCTGCTGGGCTCTGAGTATGCAGGGCACGTGCACTCGATACGCAAGACATGAACACCTCCACGGCCCAGCCTCTCGACCCACCATCAACAGAGGGGGCACTGGGAGTGCACTGACTGGGTTCATGTCCCAGCTCGGCAACCGACTTAACCTCTCTGAGCCTCAGGTTCCCCATCTTAAAAATGGGGATAATCCCAGTGCCTACACCACAGAGTGGTTATAAAGAGTACACAAGTGAATGCACAGTCTCCATTATTGGTACTGTTGCTGTGACTCATTACTTTCCCTATGCCCAGTACCCCTGGACCTTATGGGTTCAAGGAATCATCAGATACAGATGCCATCTTCCATCCATTCATGAATTCTGGAACTTGGGACCAGGAGGCCCCATGTAGCAGACAAGTGATCTAAACAGAAGCTGGAACGGGAGGTCAGAGGAAGGAGTGGTCACTGAGCCTGTGCCAGGCCTTCTATGGGCCCTGAGCCCTGCCCCTCCCTCCGTAATGCCCCTGAATCCTCTAGGAGGGTCTTTTCTATCTTGCAGGGTCCCCACCCACCTCAGATATAAAGAAGCAGACAGGGAGCCCAGATACAGGGAGCCCAAGCCAGGCCCTGCTCCCTCCCTCCCTGCCTCCCCAGCCCACACTGAGAGCAGGCCCATGGGTGAACCCAGGCTGCTTCAGGGCCCAGCAGTGGAGGGGTGGGACAGAGCAGAGAGAACCAATTCACCAAGCTCACTTAGAGCTCGTTTGTCCAATCCTGCCTGGAGGGAGACGTGCTTGGTATTGATACAATCCCCAGAGGGCCGGGGCATGGGAGCTAGGAGAGCTCAGGTAGGGGTCAGGGTCTAGCTTCCCCATAGCACAAAAGCTGGGATGTGTGAACTACCCAGCTCAACCCTCAGCAATCCAGACAGCCAAGCTTTGGGTGGGAGGTGCCCAGGTCCTCAAGCATTGGCCTCCCACCCTGTTTTAACAGGTGCCAGTGCGGGTGAGCAGGGCCCAGCCAGGATCTCCTGGAGGCCAGGGACCACATCTCATTCCTCTTGTGGCCCTAGCACCCAGCATGGGCTTGGCATCCTGCAGGCACGGGGCGATGTGTGATGAATGAGTGAAGAGGGTGGGGTCAGGCACCGGAACCAGCGCTCGTGCACCCCATCACCACTCTTGCAGCAAGCCAAGCAGAGGCTCCTCTCTGTTCTCTGGGCTGGTTGGCGCCTAGAGGCCAGGATTCCCAGGGGTGTCTCCATCACTCAGGTGCCCACCGACCCTCCTCCATATAATGGGGAGGTCGTCCTGAGGTCCCAGCAGCATGGCGGCTGTTTTTGGATGAGCCTTCCAGTACGACTCTGCCCCCCTCATCTGGGAGCCCTCCCTCTTTCCACACCCACTGTGGGGGCCCGAGCTGGCAGCTCTGGGCTCTCAGGCACTCCCACCTCACCCCTCCGGTTTCCGCAGGGCCCCTTCTCAGCCAGCTGCCCTCCCCAGCTCTGGGTGCCTCTGCCCACGGCCAGCCCTCGTGGAGCTCCCCAACAACCACCAGCCTCACATCCACGTGCAGACAGCCCACCTCTGGGTACACCAATCCTCCTGCCAGAAGGGCCCCAAACTAAAGGGCAAGTGAACTAAAGTTTGGGGGTGCTGGAGGGGTTCACTGTAGAATCATGCCCCTCCTGCTCTGCCTTCAAAGCACCCCTATCCAGTTTCCTGTTGCTGCTGTCACAGATTACTACAGACCAAGTGGCCTAACACAACACAAACTTATCATCCTCCAGTTCTGGGGGCCAGAAATCCAAAAACAGGTCTTGCTGGGCTCAAACCAAGGGGTTGGCAGAGCTGCATTCCTCCTGGAGGCCCCAGGAGAGCATCTGTTTCCGTGCCCTTTCCAGCTTCTAGAGCCGCCTGCCTTCCGTGGCTCATGGCCTCATCTTCCATGGTCAGACCAGCAGCATGACACCTTCGAATCTCTCTCTGACCTCAGCTTCCAATGTCACACCTCCTCTGACCCGCCTACCTCCCTCTCAGGAGGACCCTTGTGATTACAACAGGGCCACACAGATACACCAGGATACCTCCCCACATGAAGGTCCATAACTGAATCACGTCTGCCAAGTCCCTTTTGCCACGTGAGGACACATAGTCACAGGTTCTGTGATTAGGACGTGGACATCTTTGGGGCTCTTCTTCTGCCCACCATTCCCCAGCCCTGTTAGACCACACCCTTTCTTCCAGTAGCCCTGAGTGAGGTCCCTCATTTCCCGCTGGCTGTCCATGAACCCTGGCGAGACCAGGCTCGGCCCTTCTCCAAAGGCGTCACCGGGGAACTGGCTGGCACTTCTGAGCCGCCCTCAGCAGCGGGCCTTGGGGACAGAGCACACCAAGGACTGGTTCACGGAACTGCTCTCTGAAAGGGTGTGGGCCGCAGGGCAGGGGAGGACGAGGAGCTTCCCGAGACAAGTGGTATGAACTGCGTCATGCAGCAAATCTTCACTGAGTCCCCACTGACACCACATCCCGAGGATCCTGTGGTGGAAAGATGGCCACATGGACATGCCCCTGCGCTCACGGAGCTCACCGTCTCCTGCAGGAGACCAACAGTGACCAGACAGTCCCCTAAGTCAGCAAAGAATTACACTCCAAGATCAAAGCTATGATGCTCCAATGGCCCAGAACACAAGAATCTGTTCTGCACTAAGGAGAGGGATCAATCAGGGATTGAAGATCTCAGGTGATATAGGAGTTCATGAAAAGGGGCAAGAGAAGAGCCGTGCAAAGACCCAGTGGTACAATGCCCCTAAGGACTGGAAAGAAGGATCAGTAAAGCAGAGAGTCAAGGGGAGGCTGGCGAGGGTGCCGGGGCCAGACCCTGCCAGCCTTGTGGGATTCTGGCCACCATCCTCAGAACACCACAGGGATGCTTTAGCGACATCCCCTGCACATCACAGGGACTCAGTACAACTGAATGAACGGACGGATGGAAGAATGAATGAGTGAGCCTCTCTAGCCTCCTTCCGCCCTCACCAGCGACCTGCCCATCCCTCCCTTCGGCACAGCAACAGTTAACGGGGTCTCTGTGGCTTGCTCACCTCTTTCTTTCTTTCCCCTCGGCTGCCGGCACCGACCCGTGCAGCCTGAGCGTGGCTCCGTGGAAATGTCTGTAATCGCCAGCACACTTTAGACATTACTTCCACACCATTTAGGGCTTTCCGCCCCAATGGCTGCTGTTGCATTTCCCCCCCAGCTCCATTTTTGGGGCTGTGCTGGGTGGGTTTTTTTGTTGTTTTTTCAAAGATCTGGTGGCCCCTGAGTTTGGGGATCTGATGTTTTGGGGAGATGGGGAGAAAGAAATGCTTTAGGAGAATTCATTCTTCTTCTGCCATCGCCCTGGCCCTGCCCAACCCTGACAAGAGAAGGAAAACAAACAAACAATCACTTCAAGCTGCTAAGAAGCCTTTAAAGATTTCTGTGCTCTCCCGTGCAGGCCTGAGATTGGGTTGCTGATATGAGCTGCAGCTTTGTGGGAAGCTGAAGGTGCTGGAACATGACAAAGGTGACTTCAGAAGAACCCCCTCCTAACCGAGCCCTCCTGCCACCTTCCCCAGACTGAAGGCTGGCCTCTCTGAAGGCGGCAGACTTACAGCAAACTCCAAACTCTGAGTGGACATGCAGGGGTAAAACGCATTTGGACTTGCTTTGGGGGCAGTACAAAGAGGACAAAATCTGAGACAAGCTGTGTGGCCTGGGGCATTCGTTTAACCTCTCTGGGCCCGATTCTCTAAATATAACATGAGGACACTCATACCTTTCTTACCGATGTGGAGGACTGCTGTGAGGATGGAAGGAGACAGTGTGGGGAAAGGGACCCTCCTCCTTTTTCCCTTCCCTATCCTTTCAACCCAGGTTTCAGCCACTCCATTTAGCTTCTCGGGGATCCCCCTCCCCCTATGCAGCCTCCTGTCCCAGCACCAGGGCAGCTCCACATCCACCTGCAGAGATGGCCCCCACCAGAGGGAGGATGTCTAGGGGTGACGCCCACGGGGCTGGGCCCTCCAGTCTCGCCGTGCCCTGGCTGTTGGCAGCACCTCGCAGAGGCGTCATCTCACGTCATCCTCGCAGCAGGATCCTGCGTCAGCACCACACTCATCCTGTCAGAGATGGGAAGCTTCCCAGGGACTCCCAGATGTGAGAGGCGAACTTCTAACTGACCACTGTGGGAAGGGCTTCCAAGGGGCTGGCTGCCTGTTCCAGGGGCTTAAGTGATGATAAAACCTAACAGAATGTATACAACAAAATGAAAATAGGCCAAAGCAATCCATGTGGCTAGAGGCCAGGATAGCAGTCACCCTCTGGAGGGAGGGAGAGGGGTTGTTTCTTGACACAGGTGTGGCAACTCACAGGTGTTCACTTTGCCATCACTCGTAAAGCTGAATGCCTGTGACTGTCCTCTTCTTTATGGGTATGTTTAAGCAATACATAGACTCAAGAAAAGAAAAGAAAACTCTCGAAGGCGGGTTGTAGGGGGTGTTGGAGAAAATACTCCAGGGGTTAATCTGTCCCATTTGCATGAGGCTTTAAGCTCAAAGCCTTCCTTTCTGTCCTGCCCTTGCCCCGGTCCTGTGGACAGGCCCAGGACCACCAGTCCCATTTAACAGAGGGGCAAACTGAGCCCTGGAAGGGGAAGCGACTCACCCAAGTCTCCCAGACACAGGCGGTGGGGCTCCCGCCCCCTCCAGGTGAGAGCTTGCCCCACCGAAACTCACGGAGCGCACAGACAGGAGACTGAGACAGCAGGGGCTGCCCACTGCTGAGCTGGCCCGAGGGAGGCTCAGCACCCGGACCTGGGTCTGGTTGGCTTCTCTTACCCACAGCAGGGGCCTGGGGTCGCCCCAAGAAGGAACGGTCAGGCCGAGGTCAGGAGGCAGAGGGTGGTCCCAGACTGGGGTTTAGAAGCCACAATGGATGGAGTGGGTGTAAGGAGCAAGTCCAAGGGCAGGAACTAGGAGAGGCCTGTGCCTCCAAGTCCAGTACAGAGAAGACCGAGTGAAGAGCCAGGATCAGACCCCAGCTGGTCACTTCCAAAGGGTGTAACTCAGGCAAGTCTTCTGGCTTCTCTGACATCTGGCTTGCTTATCTGTAAAATGGGGACAGAGAGGACCAACCTTCCCCCGACCCCAGCTGGGCTACCCAGAGGAAGGAAGAGTGGGGTTTGCCGCACGGCGGGAAGGATGATGGTGCAGCGGGCTTGGGGAGAGCATCCGGAGAGAGCACAGCAGGAAGAAAGGCCGGGCAGCAGGAAAGCGACCACTCGTAGTGAGGATGGAAGGCAGGAAGGACAGGAGAGACTGGAGCTTAAAGCCTCATGTGGCTGGGGAGGATTTCTCAACCGCGGGGCGGGGCTTGTGTCGGGAATGGTGGGAGGCAGGGCTGAGACATTTAGAGGGGAGGGGTTGGTAGAAAAGGCCTCCACGCCCGTTTCCTCTCTTGGAGGCAGGACTGCGAGGGGAACCAGCCTGAGCTTGTGACCCTCCTGGACAAGGACGTGACCAGCGTCTGGCTCTTCGCGGCGGGCAGCCCCTTGTGCCTGGGAGGTGGGCTGCCGACGGAGGATGAAGACAGTGAGCAGGGACGATTACGCTGTACCCAGTTATTACGCGCCGGGTGAAATCTCTCGGCCGCATTATCGCCTGGGAGGGAAGAGCAGGCTTTTCACAGATGGACAGGAGGCTTCCACTTAAGTTATTATAAAGAGGGAGAGCCCGGCCCCTCCCGGCTTCCAGCCAGCGCCACAAAGTTGCAAAGTAATTAAAGGCTGCTAAGGAATCAGAGAAATTATAATAATTCCATCAACCAAGAACTCTCTCTCTCTCTCTCTCCTGTTTTCCTCTCCTGGTAGAAAACAAGGTGAGTCAGGCAGCCTGCAAACACATCAAATCAGGCCTATGGTGGGGGAACCTCAATGTCACGGGGGCTGCCAGGCCTGTCCCCAAGCTGTTGTGACAATATTCAAACTTGTTAGGGTAAGTGGAGGGGCTGAGACAAAATCCCAGAGTCCCAAGAAAACGAGAAACAGTGTGGCGCGCTGGTCGGGAGTCGACTCTGCAGGGGGAAGGCAGCCTGTGGGGTCACTGCTCTGGGGCCTGCGGCTGCACGAGTCCAGCCGGGCCCTGGACATCCAGGCCTCCCGGGGCACACAGCGCTGCGCCTCCGGCCCAGGGATGGGCTCAGTCTTGTCCTGGGTTCTTTGAAACTGTTTCCCTGAGCATCTTCCCCAGAGACCTTAGGTCTTCTGGAGTTTGCCACTGATCTACTGGGTGACCTTGGGCAAATCTTTTGCCCTCTCTGGCTTTGTTGACCTCTACAGAACATGTGGTTGGATTAAGCCACCTTGACGGTCCCTCTGGCGCTGGTTTCAAGGAGTCTATGTGGAATGCTCTCGGCCTAACTAGTTATTTCTAGGTGACTCTGTCTCCATTTTTTTTCCTTACCATGTCTTTGTTTCACGTTTTCCACACTTTTCCTGTCTCCCACTGGACTGTCAGTTTCTTGACCACTCACACCCCAATATCCACCAATCGGTCCATAGCCACTGAGCCTCCCAGGCGAGCTCCTTGGACTTCCAAGCAACTTTCCCCAAGTTCTCCGAGAACTTTTCCTAACAATGGGAACACCGGTCAGCTACTCTGTGTGTGGTGCTTCCTACATGGCTCTCACTGAACTTGTACAACAACCCAGTGTATCCCCATTCCATAGACGAGGAAACTGAGGCTCTGAGAGGCTAACACCTTGCTCATGGCCTCCCATTTGGAGTTACAGCCTATGTGCGCATGGCTCCACCACACTGGGCTGCAGGAGGGATCAGGGTCCCCATGTCACATGTGGGGCACAAGTTCTCATGATGCAGTAAAGCCAAAGCTGCCCCTGGCTGCGCATGGGGCCTTCTTCGACCCTCAGTTTCCTAAAAGTGTGCCCTCCCCAGGGTCTAAGGAGACCCGCCACCCGGAGGAAAAGGAGTGCAGGCAGGAGACCTGCACCACTCCTCCAGCAGGCCCCAAGGGCGGGGGCGGGGGGGGGGGGGTGAGGAGGAGAACATTGAAGAGAAAGGAGATGAAAGACAACAGATGGACTCCAGGCGCGAGGCTGACAGCCCAACAATGCAGCAGGAACGTCTCCTAGCAGGCAGCTATCATCTCCTTCCATTTAGAGGGTCTTTATTTAAAGGGCGGGGGGCACAGTAAAGCTGTCCCAGCACGTGCAGGAGAATCCCTAATGCACGCGGGCTGGCTCCACACACGGGCCCCTGCTTCGTATTCATGGCAGAGGGTCCTGCAGTCACTGCAACAGAATTATATGGGCCCCCAAAGACTCCCAGCTAGAATCGGCGAGGAAACCGATGTAATTAAGAACATTATTACCATTCAAACAAAATAATAATTTTAATTACATCTGGGCTCCTTCCTGCTCCTGCTCCCGCACTGTCCTCCTTCCTCTTGCTGAGGGTGGTGGAGGGCACCCACAGCCCTGGCCACACCCCCACGGGCATGGAAGGAGGAGGTGCCACAGTTGTCATGGAGGACCAAGAGTACTTGGCTTCACCCCATGGGCTGGAGGAGGGAGAAAGGAGCCTCCAAGTGTGTGGCTGGGCTAAGCTCTTCAGGCCCTGGTTTTGTGGGCCTCCATTTCTCCCTTCCTGGGCACCTACGACCCAGGAGGAGGTGAGAGGAGAAGACGCTGCACCTTCCCTGCAGGCAGGGGAAGCAGGCTGGCATCTACCCATGTGAGTGAGTCTCCTATTTCTCAGGAACAATGTTGTGTGCACATTTGGGGACTGACATCTTGCAGGCTGCCTCTAGGGGCACATCAATCCTATAGGTCACAAGGAAGGGCATCCCTAAGACCATGGCTGAGTCCTGACCATCAGGGTGGCCCTCACTGCAGAGAGTGGGCAGTGGGCCCTGGGTAAAGCTTCTCCACTGGACCCCTGCAGCCTGCGTATGGGGCATGTGTGACAGCCCTCAGCCTTGGATGGGGCAAGCCTGTGCACGAAGCCCAGAGTTCCCAGCTCGTCTCCCCCATCCTGGCTGCATCAGGGCCTCATGCCTGTCACTTTCCGCAAATCAGAAGCAGGCCATGGCAATGCTGCAAAAAGACACAGGTAGAGATGCTGAAAAGTGAGAAAGCAAGACTGTGGCTCCAGTTGCAAGCACACCTGACTCTGGCGGGCTTGGGGAAGTCAGTGAGCTTGTCTTGCCCTCAGTTTCTCTCATCTCTAAAATGGGAAGAATAATTCTCCCCAACTACAGAGCTGTCATAGGACAAATGAAAGATAGTGAAAACCCTTGGATATGGAGAAGACAGTACTTAAGTAAGTACACCCACACACACACCACCACCTTATTCTGTCAGTGCCTCAAGACTGTGTAGCAACGGGCGGCCCTGTTGCTTTGCACACCTGCGTATCCCCACTGCTACAGGCCCAAAGGCCCTGCCCTGGCTGCTGTAGGCTATGGCACCTGCCCGCTGGGAGCGAGGAGGTTCCAGGTGTCACTGTGCCGACAACAGGAGACCAGAAAAGCGCAAGGACCTCAGGGTGCTCTCCGAGGGCAGAGATGGGGCCTGGGGCTGCCACCTGGCTGGAACAAACCACTCAGGCTCTGGCCAGCAGGATGCAGAGCCCCTGCAATGATTTATTGGTCTCCGTCTCCCAGATCAATAGGCAAGTGGTTATGGATGCAGAGGGGGCTGCCGGGCACTGTGGCCCCGAGGTATAAATTAATACGGCCTGTCAAGGGGCTGCCTCTCCTGGCGTGGGAGACGACACTCTTGTGAGCAGAGCTGACATCTCAGGGGGAACAGCAGGCACTAGCCAGTGGGAGCCCCCTCACCCCACCTCTGCAACCTGAGGATGCAGTTTATAAATCATTCAGCGTCTGCTGGGTATTCCTCGAGGAAGACAGCTGGGGGCACTGCTGTCAGGCCCCCCGGGTGCTAATAACTTTGGCCAAGTCCACCTCCGCATGCTCTGGGCCTTGTCTGGCACCACTGTGGGGCTCCCCACTTACGCCCACAGCACAGAGGATGATGACAGGCTCAGATTCACAGATCGGCAGGCAACAGAGGGCACCAGTGAGCACCAGCGAGGAGCTCCTGGGTGTCCTGGGAAGAAGATGAGGTGTGAGTGTGTGCGGGGAGCCCTCCCCAGCCCAGCGGAAGGCCTGGTTGCTCCTCCCCCCACCCCACCCTTCGAGCAGTAAAGGACCTCTCACCACCCCGCTGGGGCAACGTACTCTGCATAAACGCTCCTGCTGTCCTTCCAACCGCCCAAGAGGCAGGGGGAGCAGCAGGGCCCAGCCCATTTGTGAAGTTCACGTGCATGGGCCAGGCCCTGCGCTGGATGCTCAGACGCACAGATGACCAAGCTCTGTGCCTGCTCCATCTGGTGGGAGAGACAGATGGACAGACAATTATGGCCATGACCCTTTCCTGGGCACGCACTTACAGTGGACCCTGTGCTAAGCTCTTCCCACATACAATCCTGTCGACCTGAATCCTCACCACAACTGTGCGAGGCAGGTGGAATCATTTCCGTTTTGCACTAGAACTGAAGCTCCCTGCCCGAAGTCACACAGCAGACCTGTCTCCATCCTTGACTTGCTTTGGCAGAGCCATGCAACCTCTCTACTTCCATGTTCACGTCTGAAGACTGGGAATAACCAGAGCGACCATCCCAGGAGGTGGCGGGGAGGGCTCAGTGAGCTGCGACACGGAAAGCATGGCGTTAGGCACATAGAAAGCTCTCAACAACAACATCGGTTATTATTATTATCAGAAAAATTAATTACTTGCTTTGTTTCATTGACAAGTGACCACCAGGAATGCCCCCCTCCCTGCTTTCCCATCTCTAGTACGGAGATACAGGGAGTGAGGACCTTCTGTCTGTCCTCATTAAGTGACACGGAGAGACGGTGTGGCCGAGTGGGACCCAGGACCAGGACCCTGCCCCCAGCCAGCTTCGAGGCTCAGGCAAGGACTCCCAATCTCTCAGGCCCGTCATCTCTCCCCAGCTCCACCGCTTCCCACCTCCAGCCTCGTCCACACTCACAGCCGGTCACCTGAAGCCAGAGGTGACAAAGATCTATGTAGGACTTGCCTGTCACTGAGACCTGGGCAGGGACCCAAGGGGCCTACCTCCAGCCCAGCTTTGTTTCCATGAGGTAAGGGTGGGCCACTGCAAGGGACACACATACCCACACAACCATCATCCCGCCTCAGTAGAATCTCTGGTCAGGGGTCGGAGTTCACTTCCCTCTTTGGGGAAGTCCAGTATATGAAAAGAGGCTAAAGGATCTCAGAAAGCACACGACATTCAGAGATACTATAATCTCCTTCTCTAACAAACTCCTACTCATCCTCTAAGGTCCCAAACAAATAGCCCCACATGTATGGACCAGGTCACCCCTTCCACAGTGCTTGCATCCCACTTTGCACACCCTAAGCTACCATGGCATTTAATACACATATATGTAGTTAAATATCCACTTACTTGTCTTTTTCTCTGTAAAATTACCTTCCTTGAGGACAAAGACCCTGGTCTCAATCAGCAGCATTTTACCAAATATAGTATGGGCCACAAACTGGGCTAAGGGCTTTTCCTACATGCATTATTGTAGCTCTCACCATGGCCCCACAAGGCAAATACTGCTGCCAGTCTTAGAGATGAGAAAACTGAAGTCCAGAGAGGTTAAGTCACCATCCAAAGCTGCACAGCTGGCAAACGGCAGGGTCCTTTTTCTCTACCCTGCATGTCCACGTCAGCTTAGGATCCCTGGGCCCTGTTCCACAGCTGTCCAACGAATATTTATCCTGTTCATTTAAAACAACCCTGGTTGGCAGGGCACGGTGGATCTGATCTGAGCTTTGAAGGACAGGCAGAATTGAGTTAGGTACTAGCTAGAACAATGCAGTGTGTGTGTCAGAGGGAGAGAAAAGAGAGGACACAGACACACACCTGGAGGCACTGAGTCGACCCCTTAGCTGACCAGGGGATTGGTGTGGAGGAATACCAGAAGATAAGTTGGGAAAGGCAGGTTGAGGCCAGATGATAAAAGCCTTGACTGCCCAGCCAAGGAGGCTGAACTTGTCAGAACTTCAAGGACATGGCCATCCCCGAGACTCCAGAGCCCCTCCTCAACCCAGGAGCCACCTGGCACCATCTGACTTCTAACCTCACACCATCCTCCAGCCCAAACACCCGGGCCCCAGGGTCACCGGCCAGGACACAGGTGGAGGGCCAAGGGGGTGGCCCCGGGGGAGGGGGCAGGGCGGGACAGGGCAGTGCTGAAGGTCAGCCAGGCGGGCACGTACCCCTAACGGACGGAGGGGCTGGAGCAGCGCTGCTGGGCACAGACACAGGCAAACACGTCTGAGCAAATTGGAACGCCATAAAAGTCTATTACAGCAAATCAAACAGCAGTCAGCATGACAGCCATTAGCCCGAAATGAATACAGGGGACTTAATGAGGTCTGTCGAGGCAGCTTGGTGAATTAAGTTGCCAATTCTAGCAGGATTTCCCTTTTCTTTACGGACTTGAAAGCATCCACGCTGCTGCCTCGTTAGGGCTTCGACAAGTGAGCTGCAGGGCCTTTCACCTGATACAATGGACAATAACACGCAGAACAGCTTGAGGGGGGCGCTGAGAACAGACCCAAACACACCTGCCTGGCTTCTCGGGCGGGGCTCTGGGGGTGGGAGCAGGGCAGTGAGCATGTCCCGGGAACGGGCAGTGCCTGCCTCCACCTGCTTCCCACCCACTCCGATTCCAGGCCTGAGGACAGGGGGCCCCTGAGTCACGTCTCCGGGCAGCTGAGGACGGGCTGAAAGTTCTCCTCAAAGACGGGCTGCCCAGCACCTCTCAGCAACCCTCTGGTGGGGAGGGCCAGAGAGGCTGCAGGGCTCAACCCCCAGGGCTCGCTGTCACCAGCGGAGGTCATTAAAAAGGCAGCTTCAGGGGCCGGCTCTACCCAAACTACCGACTCAGAATTGCAGGACTGCAGAATACACATCCTAACTAGTCCCAGAAAATCCGGATGAGGTATGTTTGGGACCCTCTGATTCATCACTTCTCCAACACTCAGTACTGGATGGCTTCTGAAACACATAGTTCTCCTGCTTCTGCTTGCATAACTCCAGGGACAGGGAGCACAGTGCATCCTCAGCAGGACAGGGGAGTAGATTGTGGGGTGGGTCTCATTACTAGGAAGTTCTTCCTTGTAGACCTAGAATTTGCCTTTCTGTAACTGGCTCCCTATGCCTATCCCTGGGTACCAGGTACAACAGACCCAAATCTTATCAGGGCCCCTAGGGCTGCGGGGGAGTGGAGATTGGGAAGGTAAGGGTTAGGGTGCAGGTGACCAAAAGAGGAGCGGAGTGGATGAGGCAGCCAGTCCCTCAGGAAATAATAAAGCCCCCTAGTTTAACGGCTGTTGGAGTCAAGGCAGCAGAGGTGCAGTGACCAGCCAGTCCTGGCACAGCCAGGACTAGAACCCAGGTGTCTTGACCTCCAGTCTCTCTCTTCCCACCACACAACACAAGATCTCCACTGCTCACCTTGGCAGGATTCTACTAGAAACCCACCTCCCCCAGGAAGCCTGCGAGGTGTCTCTGATCACTCTGGCAACCCCTCCGCACTGACGCCTCACAGGGTCTGCAGCGCCCCTGTTTCTCTGATTTGCATTCTCACCCTGTTCACATCCATAGGGCCTCAGCCACTCAATCATGCTTCTCAAGGGCAGAGGCCTGGGGGTGCCAGGGTGACCTCAATGCAAGCTGGAGACCTGGGCTCAATTTTGGGCCAGTAGGCCCTTTGCTGGTTCTACAGCTGGGCACTGAGCCAGGCAGCTAAGCTCTAGCTCAGGTGACCACACCAGGCCACAGCTGGTCAGTGCCAAGCCACCTGGGGTCAGAAGTGGCCCAGCTTCCATCCAGCTGACACCACATCCCCACTGGCCACACTGAGCAGCCCTGAGCAGGGCATCGAATATCAGGCCACTGAAGTGACCTGGGGATGTTTACATGCAAGCAAGTAAACCATGCGGGCCTTCCTCCAAGAACTGTGTGTCCTTGGAGCTGATCCCTCTCAGCCCACCCTCTCCTCATCAGATGCGCAGGAGGCAGGCCACCTTATTCTGCCTGTCTTCCGATTTTATTAGATAAGGAGGACGAGGGCCCAGAGACGTTAAGTGCCATGCCCAAATGGACCCAGCAATCTGGGAGCAAAGCAGGGGCTAGGCCTGTGTCTCCTGCCTCTAGTTCTGGCTCCTGTCATTGCGGACTCCTCTGGCCTCCCGGGTCTCCGGGAAGTGAGAGCCTGGCCCAGCGCCAAGCCCACGGCAGACATTCAATAAATGTTTGTTAAATAAATGAAGGACTGAAGACGCTCTCTCCTTGGAGGCAGAGGCCTTTGGAGAATCCTGGGGGATTCCAAGAGGGCGGTTTTGGAGGTCACATCTCCTGGCAAGGGAGAGAGGAAAAGGCTGGCTCCGGCCCAAGGGCTGTGGAGGAGGGATGTGACCCCTCGTCCCCTTGCCATTGCTGCTGCCTGCTGCCCCTGTGAGGGGAGGCCGAGGGCAGCCATGCCTGCCAGGATGGCAGCTGAGCAATGGGTCCAAGGCTCATTAACTCCGAGCCGTGCCCTTGGTTTCTGAGCCCGGGCCTGGAGTGCAGGCTGGCACGTAGAGACCCTTAATTAAATTAGGGAGACTTCCAAATGAGAGGGGCCCAGAGCCAGGCTGCAGTCCCGGCACGCCGGCCACAGCCCAGGGCGCCATGCCCCTGCTTGGGACTGCGGGCTGTTCTTCTTATGTGCCCCCAGCAGGGAGAGGGCAGGGGAGCCTCAGGTGGGTCCCCACCCACACATCTGTCCTCACTCCCCTCTGTCAGCACAAGCACAAGACCCCTGCTCACAGCTGAGTAAGGAGGGCCAGGAACAGAAACTTGGGGGCATGAGGCCTCTCTATCCTTGAGGGAACCTGAGGCTGTCCGGGGAGCCATGGGCTCAGAGTCAAAGCTGCGTGACCTTGGGCGAGTCACTCCCATACTGAGCCTCAGTTTTCTCATCTACGAGCTGAATAGATACCCTCTAAAGACGCGTTCAGCTTCCTGACCCGATGACTTATAACATAAAGGGGCTGGAACTCAAACGCCAGGGTGCCAGCCTGCCTCTCTCAGGCCGATTCCCCCATCATTCCCAACCCTTCACCCCTGCCGCCCGGCCCAGAGCCCCCCGGGCAGGCCTGACGGACACCAGCTTGAAGCTCTTCCCCAACCACCTTCAAGGTCTCTGAATCACTGACCGCCAGCCCAGAAGACTGCCATCAGCCACCGGGGAGAGGGGCAGCACGCCATGAGAGCCCTGCTGCCATCGGGAGCCAGCAGCCAGCTTATTAACGAACCGTTTGTAATGCAATAATTTGTACTTCTCAATTACCAGCAATGGCCTGGTTTTACACACATGCACTCATGCAAACACACTCAGCGTACACAGCCGACCCAAAGCAGCCGAGGGCCAGGGAGACAGCGGGGCTGGGGAAGCAAAGTCCCTTCCGGGAACCACACGCTCCCGCGTCCCGGTGGGACCTGTTCCAGCCAAAGCAGGCAGGCCCAGGGCTGGGGCTGTCCACTCACCAGACCAAGGCCCACCCTGGCTGTGAGAGGACAAGAAGAGGGCCAGCACCTCCCGACCTCCGTCCCATCCCTGACTCGGGCTGGCTTTGGGGCTCAGCCGAGGCAGGTGCGCTTGGGTCCAAGGCTGCCAGCTCCCCTCCACCAGGTGATGGGCCCACCCTCAGGGAGCTGGTCAGCTGCCCAGGGCTGGAGCCTGGGTTGAGGGGAGGCAGGAGAAGAGCTGGAGCTGCCCTGGCCCAGCTTCAGCCTACTCCCAGGTGGCCCGGGCGCAGCAGGTCGCCGAGGGCCCCAGAGCTCCTACCTCAGGGATGCGGACACTGTAGGGCTGACTGTGAAAGGTGGGTGCGTTGTCATTCACGTCGCCGACCTGGATGTTCACCTTCCGCGTGATCACCTGGCAAGAGAAGGGCAGGCAGTCAGCACTGCTGTTGGCCTCAGCCTCTCTCCACCCACATGCCTCCCAGGGCAGCAGGGGCCTTGGGGACACTCACCCCTTGGTGGTCACTGACAGAGAACTCCACTGTGAACTCTGACTTGGTCTGAAAGAGACGGGAGGCAGGGAGGAGGGCAGAGTTAGACAGGCGTGCTGAGGTCGCGGGTCCTGAGCCCCACCTGGGCTGGAGACCCTCCAGCATTGCCCCGGAGCTGGGCTGGGGCTGGGTTCATGCAAAGGCTTCCCTAAAAACAAGCATCCCCTTCGGGTTGGGGAAGCAGGTTCAGAATACAGATCCTTCCCATAAAAGAGTCATAGAGTAGAAGTTAAGAATCTTGGGTTCTAATCTGGGCTCTGCCTCTAAATTGCTGTGTGATCTTGAGCAAGTTGCTAGACACCTCTATGGCCACTTCCTCAAATGTAAGCAGATGACAAGGGTTGGGGTTTTGTTCAAACTCCTTACCTTAATTTGCTAAAGGCTAATGTCTCTGGGAAATGTCCTTTGGGGGAACATTTGTTTAGGGCAGCGGCAGACTTGTAGACCCCATGGAGCCCCCATTCTCCAGGGGACGAACCCAGGGTCACTGTCCCTCTCGCCTCTCCCTTGCAGACACTCCAACCACCATATTCCAGCTCCGAATCCAGACCCCAGCTCTGGCCCTTGAAGAGAGCCGCCACTCGGGCAGGAAGACGCTGCTGCAGGGGCAGAATGGGCTTCGGAGGACGGCCCCAAAAAGACGACGGGCCACCCTGCCCCAGGGGCTGCTCCTGCCCCCAGTAGAGGACTGGGGCAGGGGTCTGGGCGGCCATACCTCTCTGTCCAGCGGCTGCCGGAGCCACACCACGCCCGTGTCAGGCTCCACGGCAAAGAAGCGGGAAGCCTCCTCCCCAGACACGCCGAACACCAGAGGGTCATTGTCCATGTCTCGGGCCAGTAGCTGGGTCACAGAGGAACCTGGAGCATCCGCAGGAGAGAGCAGAGGGCAAACACAGGAGGTCAGCTCCATTCCTCAGCACGCTGCTTAGGTGGCTGAGCTCCCAGCACGGAGCAGCCACCCAACAGACCACCAGGAGGTCACGCCGGCAAGACCCTGTGCGTCTTTGGGCTCTGGCCAGGCTCCCTGCCTCCACTCTGGCCACTTGTCACAGTGTGTACGTGCCTGTAACAGGGAACCGTCATTCAGCACATTCCGGGTGTGTAACGGACAGCTATGACTTCTGCCTGCCCCTCTCCTGGTTGTGATTTGGAGACCCCCTTCTCCAAGAGGCTCAGATGAGGGAGGCCCTCCAACCCTTCCCTTCTTATGTTCAGAGAGGGACACGACTCAGCCACAGCCAGTCAGAGCACTCCTTCTCCCTGGTCACAGTGACTGGCTCAGCAATGAGCATGTGACCCAAACTAGGCAATCACAGCCAGCCCTGGGACTTTTGCTGGAACTAAAGAGAGGTCTCTTTCCACTAGGCTTTTAAAGTGGCACTGCTGGCAGCCATCTTTGGCACCACACAGGAAGAGCCTGCCTGAGACTGAGGCCAACAGGGAGGAAAACAAACAGCAAATGGTGGGGAGAGAGATTCTGATGGTTGGAGGGTCTGCAGCTAGCTGTGCATGATATTAGCTCCATCCTCTGGATTTCTCAGCTCGATGAGCTAACAAACCCCCTCTTTTTATTCTTCTGCCCAAGTCAGTTGAGTTGGATTTCTGTCTTTTGCAAACGGAAGCACCCTTTCTAGTTCAGAATATTTTGCAAAACCTAGCATTCCTTCAACACTGCCTAGGTGTTGGCCTCGTGGCAAGCACGGGAGCACAGAGAGGTTAGGAAGACGTGGCCCAGCCTCAAGGAGCTCCAGACGAGGACTGGGTGACAAGGTCTAGTTCCTGTCCACCAGAAGAGGATCCAGGTGCCACTCTTCACCAGGAAACAAAGCCCTGGCCAGAGGCCACCCTGGGCATCAGGATGCCTGGCCTACAGCCCTGCCTCAGCAGTCCCAGAGTCGGGCATCTTCTCCTGGGGTCCACAGCCCCCCAGGTAGCACGCAGGTAGGGTGACCAACCACTAGAGTTGTCTAGGCATGAGGAGGACACACACTAAACCAGGAGGTCCCAGGCAACCCGATCGCTGGTCATCTTAGCGTCAGGAGGTCCTGAAACCCCCAGAAACTGTGCAAAATGTCATGCATGTGCAGTGTGTCATTTCCTGCAGAGGGTCTACGGTCTTCACCTGATTCTCAAAGGAGCAGTTAGATCACATCCATGGCCTTGGGCAAATCACTTCTTTCAAAGCCTCAGTTTACCCTATAAAATGGAATGAACACTCTTTCTTTCCAAATACTGACTCTCGTATTTACTGAATGGCTCTGATGATCCAGCTAGTAAGGAAGAATGCCGAACTCCAGGAATTTTATCTAGAAAAGAGCCCAAGTGAGCTTTTCTAAGTGAACTGTTAAAAGGACGTTTCTGACATGACAATGATGGCTAACCTTTCTGAGCACCAACCACACTCTAGACACGGGGCGGAGGGATTTCCATGTTCTATCTAATTCAGTCCTTGCTGTTACTCTCCACTCAACAGATAAGGTAACAAAGAGTGATGAAGCCATTTAGCTCAGCCACACAGGCAGCAAGCGGCAGAGCTGGAGCGCAAAGCCCAGGCCTTCCTAGCCCACAGCCCACGTTTGTTTCCAGACCCTTACACATCTCAGCACTTGACACGTGAACTCAAGATTCAGGACTTCTGTGGCCCTGACCCTATGGGACCCTAACTGGAAGCCTGACACTTGGAAAAGGAAAATACTGGGCAGCAATCACTGGGCTCTTATGATATGTCAGACACAGGGCTAGGCCCATTCACAGGGGTTCTCTCAGTAAATCCTCTCAGGAACTCTATTTGGTAGTCATTATTCCATCCATTCTACAGGTTAGAAAGTTGAGGCTCAGTGAGGCAAAGTAGCCTCTCTAAGGTCACACAGCAGAAGAGGACATGGCAGCATCCAAGGTGATGGGAGGAGTGAGAAGTGGGAGAAGGAGGTGAAATCACAGAACAGAGACCTTTTTGGGGAGCCCAACCTTCCCATTTTAAAGATGGAGATGCTGAAGGCATTTAGCAATTTTCCCAAAGTATGACGGTGAGCAACAGAGTCAGGACTTGAGCCCAAGCTTCCAGATTCCCAGCACATGCTCCTCCTAGATGAGGAAGGAGAGGCTGTGAGATCACAGACAAACCAAGAGCATCTTCCCGAAGCCTCTGTGTCGCTCAATGACAAGCGATTATTTTACACTAAAACAAATGGGACTAGATCAGGAGCACCACGTAACATTTAATTTATTTTTTAAGACACAAGCTAAAGCTGTAAAAGAATTTCCAGCCTCCCCCTGACATCCAGGAACACACATTTCCTCTTGTTGTGCTCAGGGGTCCTCAGTGGCAAAGTCAGAGGAACACCGAGCGACTCCCCGATGCCTTGGGGAGACTTCACGTGAGGAGGCTGAGACCGGCAGGGGCTCAGCCTGTCCACGGCACAGCAGTGAGTCCACGGCAGCCCCCAGGACTGACACCTCACTGCCGACTTCCTGCAGGGCCCAGCCCAGGGGGAATACGGGGCCCAGCTCCCGGCTGGCCAACGGGACTCTAGGAAGGCCACAGTCACAGGAGCCCTCCAGCCAAGGTCGCGCGACTCACCCCATAGCCCAAATGGCTCTCTCAGGCCGATGCTCAGGCCCTCCTAGAAGGGGGCACTGGGCAAAACAGCGATGGGGCTGTCAGCTGCTGTCACCCACCCTGTAATTTCCTGGACTTTTATCCATTTTCCCCTCAATTATGTGCTGCTCAAAATGGTCCTTTTCGGCTTCCTCATGGGCTCGTGCCTGCTCACGCCTTCTTTGTGTCCCAGGTAATTGCTAGTGACCTTTTCTAAGTGCATTAATTAAAGGTGCCGATTTAATATTATATTTAAGACAAGACGCCCCGCCATCTTCCAGCTGGGCACACTCCACGCCCAGTGCACTCTGCCACTCTGCGGGAGCCAGGCATAGCTCTGGCTTCTCCCCCATGGGAGCTTCCAACCACCTCTGTCTGCACCGTTCCCGCAGGAACGAGGCCAATCTGTGCACCCAGCTCCAGCCCAACGCCCCTAGAGGCAGCCACTCAGGGGACCCGCCCCTGGCTGTGTGACCCTGGTATACACATACCACATTCTGGGTTTGTTTCCCACCCAAGAAACAGGCAGTATACCCTGCAATTCAGGCTGTGGAATACCTGGGACTTCTTTTTTTTTTTAATTGCAGTAAAATACACATAACATAAAATGTATCATTTTAACCATTTTCAAATGTACAAATCAGTGTCATTAGGTACATCCACAGTATGGTGCAACAATCACCACTATGTATTTCCAGAACATTTTCATCACCCCCAAAGGAAACCCATCCTCCATTAAGCAGTCACTTCCCATTCTCTCGTCCCTCAGCCTCTGGCAACCACTAATCCACTCTCTATCTCCATGAATTTGCCTGTTCCGCATATTGCACATAAATAGAATCATACAATATGTCGTCTTTGGGTCTGGCTTCTTTCACTCAACATAATGTTTTCAAGGTTCATCCACGCTGTAACATGTCTGAGTACTTAATCCCTTTTCATGACTGAGTAATATTCCATTGTATGGATATGCTACATTTTGTTTATCCATTCATCACTTGATGGACATTTGGGTTGTTTCCCCCTTTTGGCTATTGTGAATAGTGCTGCTATGAACATTTGTGGAAAAATTTTTGTCGGAACACTTGCTTTCAATTCTTCTGAGTATATACCTAGGAGTGGAACTACTGAGTCCTATGGTAATTCTATGTCTAACTTATCAAGGAACCACCAGATTGTTTTCCACAATAGCTGCACCATTTACATTCCCACTAGCAACGGATGAGGCCTGGAGTTCTTTTCAGTGGTAAGAAGGATACTCAGGGGCTCACAGGGGCTGGGCGCCCCCCATCTGGTGGACAGATGGGAGCCGGGTGGCCCTCCATAGCAGACGCTATTGGTACCCTGCCCACTATGCCTCAGCACAGGCCACTGTCACACACACCAGCTCAACCTCCAACTGCCAGCCCTGGGACTCTCTGCCTGAGGGTCTGGCCATCGGAGACTGCTCCACCTAGACCCAGGACAGGCCCAAAGTGTCAGGGAACTAACAGCCCCAGTGGCAGCTCTCAAAGAATGACTGGTGCAAGATGGTGGATAAAGAGTTGGTAGATAAACACCCCGGCTCCCCCCCCTCTCAGGGGGAAACTTCGAGGCGGGGTCCGCACTGGCTCCTGGAGCTCCCCAGTGAGATTCATCTTCAGTGGCCCACGGCGGTGACTTGGTTGATAACATGTATTCACGGCTTCCTTCTCTTCCCTGTCGCACAGCCTCACTCCCCTACCTGTGTTTCCTGGACTCTCCTTCACAATAAACTATCTGCACTTGAACCCTCACCACACGGCCTGCTTTGAGGGGAACCCAAATAAGACATCCCTTAGGACTGTGGCATCAGAGCCGCCTGGGAGCTCGTAACGACACAGGCTCCCAGGCCCAGCTGACACGGTCGGCTGGGGGAGCCCAGATGTGAACTTTCAAACAGCAGTTCCGACTGCCCCTGCAGGAGACTCTGACACACAGCCAGGTGTGGAAGTCCTGAGACTGCTTTATGGCAGGGTGGTATTCAAATATTCACCAGTGGGCCCAGTGCAGGCATCAACCAATCAGAAAGGATCTGGCCATAAACAACCGGACCGGTGAGCAGTGCCTGTAAGTCAGCCTGGTTTATGGCTCACATTTTAGATGCAGAGACAAGCTCCTCCGGCCCCAGGATGATTTAAAGGCCCCGTCTTAGGCTCTTGGCTCAATCTGCTGGAGGACCCTCTGCTCTTGGCCTCCCGACCCTCACAGAGAACGGCAACCCAGTGAGGCCAGTGCCCTCTGCTCTGCGCCAACCCACCCTGAGTTGGGGCCCAGCCTAACCTCATGGGGGGAAAGTGGAACGTCACAGAACTTAAATCACCGTAAACGCTTGGTCATAGCAGCATTAGTCACAATAGCCAAGGGTGGAAGCAACCCAGTGTCCATCGGTGGCAGAATGAATAAACATAATGTGCTGTATACATACAATGGAATATTATTCAGCCTTAAAAAGGAAGAGAATTCTGACACGTTCTACAACATGGATGAACCCTGAAGACACTACACTGAGTGAAATAAGTCAGACACAAAAAGACAAATACTGTACGATTCCACTCACATGAGGTGCCTGGAGCAGCCAAATTCACAGACACACAAAGTAGAAGGGTGGTTGCCAGGGGCCGCGGGAGACAGGAACGGGGAGTTTTGTAACGGGTGTAGATTTTCAGTTTTATAAGATGAAAAGAGTTCTGGAGACTGGACGAACAACAACGCGAATGTGCTTAATACTACTGAACTGTCCACTCAGAGATGGTTAAGATGGTAAATTTTATATGGATTTTACCACAATTAAAAAATTTAAAACAGAAACTTAACTCAGATCATGTCTAAGGCCCTAGTGATCTGGCCCAAGACAACACCTCCTACCGTGTCCCATGCTGGCTCCCGGGGCTCGCCCCCTCTGGCCCCTAGGCCTCTTTCTGTCCCTGAACAGCTTGTGGCTGCCTCAGGGCCTTTGCCCTGCTTGTGCCCTCTGCTGGGAATGTCCCCACCCTAGGTCACCACATGCTGGATTCCTCATTCTTCACGTCTCAGGCCAAGAGTTACCTTCTCAGAAGGGCCTTCCTCAAATACTTGGTCATACAGAGTCCCCCTAAAGAGATGCCCGGTCACTCCGTGTCCATGCACCCCAGCCACGACAAAGCAGAGAGCATAGCGAGTTAATTCTTAATAATGGGCACCGATGGACAGGAAAAAGCATGCTTCATCAAAACCTACTAATGTCGGAACCAGAGCACTCGGCTTTGGATGCGGCTGGAATCATAGTTGGGCACTAGCTGGGGGTCCAGGCTCTTGGGAACTGACCCTACACTCCATTCTGGGGCCATGTAATTACCCTCTCCTGGGGGCCTGTACCCTCTCCTGAGGGCTGAATACCCCACCTTGGGACAGTGTACCCCATCCTGGAGTCCAGGGGCCTTGGTGGGGGTGGGAATCCACTCAGCAGGCTGCCAATGTCCCAAGAGGCACAGGGCTGGTGACACGTCCCCCACAGCGGCCTCAGCCCCTCAGCAGCAGGCCACATCCATCTTCCAGGCAAGGGGTGGACAATCACAGCTTCCCCTGCAGCCCTGCTGGGCCCATGCTGGTCGCGGAGATGACTGTTATTACTATTATTGTTGTTATTTGCACTGAGGGGTGAGGGCTGGGATTGGCGTGTCATGCGCTCCCGGTGAGCTGCAAGTCCTTGGGCACTAGACAAGGGGTGGGCAGAAACTCAGGCAGGGCAGTGGCAGGCTGCAAGCCTTTTTATTCTTTCTGGATGGAGGAAGGATGAAAGCTGTGTTTGCTCCCCAAAATGGAGAGGGAGCAACAGAACGAATAAAGGGGAAGGAGAGTACACACGCTTCCTCCTTGCAGCAGCTCTTCTTCAAGCAGACCTTTGATTGTACCACACCCTGCTCAGACACTGCCCACGGTTCACACAGAATTAAAACCAGTTCCTTACCATCATGGCCGGTGCTCCTCCCAACCTGTCCTCAACCTCCCTGGCCAGTCACACTACCACCACGCGCCTGGGTTCAGCCCGCCAGTCCGCTGTCCTCCGCCAAGCACAGCATGGCCTTGCGTGTTCCTCCACCTGTGCTGCTGCTGTGCCTTCAGCCGGAAGTGCCTTCCTTCACTCGCTGCCTCTCAGATCCCAGTCGTCCTTAAATGCACACCTCAAACACCACCTCCCTCATGCAGTTCCCCTGTGCTCCCTGACTCCTTGTTTGTACCTCTGCACAGCAGGGAGTGCCCATTGCCCCTTGAAGGTGGAGGCTGATGTTCTGGGACACACTTGGCAAATTGCCCCGCCCCTCCATGATTAACTATCACTGCTCTCTTGGGGCCAAGGAACAAGCCCTTACCCATGCAGACATTACTAATCAGTCACAGCACCCTTTTCTGGTGAGTCCACATTCAACTTCAGAATCCTTCACGAGATTGGGTTCCACGCAGCCACTACCAATCAATCCTAAAAGGTATGTGAGAGCAAACCTTTTGCAATGTGTGACCTAAAAGGACTTCACATCAGCCCCAATCTACTGACCCTTCCTATTCAGGAGCCCAGGATCTAGCAGTGTGCTCCTACCAGGCTCAGGGCAGTTAGGAGGGAGAAAATCAGACTTGGAGTCTACAGCCAGGGTTAGAAACAGAGACTAGTTATGGCTGAAGTGAGGACCAAGCAGACAAAGTCCCTTCCCATTTTGCAGAGGGAGGAGCGGGGTCCTGGCTGGGAGACGGCTGCTTGGGACTGCTGTGTACAGGTCAGTGGTTGGGCCAAGGCGTGGCAGAGGGCAGCTGTCAACCCCAGCTTACGGCCATGGGTTATGACCAGGTCTCTCTGAGAATGACCTCTCCCCGCAACGTGGCTGTGGGGCTGCTGTACAAGCCCCACCCCATCAGGAGCGAGCCCCCTCCTCCTCCCAGTCCGGAGGCGCCCAGCTGCCCTGGCCTTGGTCTCTCCTGCCCACCCCCTCCCCTGGGATGAGCGCCCCCAGGCCTAGGTGGGCCTTGGAGCCTACAGTCTCATTGGTCTCCCCTCTGGGATCGGACAGGCCAGCGAAGGCCTTGACTCCCGGGGGTCATCGCATTTGTCTCAGGGTTCCCCTCCCCGCCCCCCGCCTTCAGTCAGGCTCCTTCCCTCTAACCTCCCAGGCTCTGAACTTGGTTTGACCGCAGGGGAGCCGAGTTTTGGTTTTTGCTCTCCTAGGCCCTGCCTACACCCACCTGGGGGCCCCAGAGTGAGATCTGATGGCTCCCTCTCCTGAGAGGCAACCGGCCTGGGGCCTGCCCTGCACTCACCCACACCCTCCTCTCCCCGGAAAGCCTGTGCCCTGGGTGAAGGGAGCCACCTGTCTCCAGCACCCACAGGCCATCTTCGCACCCTCTCCCCTGAGGCTCAGTCCACTCAGAGTAGACGACTCGAACTGTCTGGGGGAAAGGAAACTAGCATTCATTAAGCACCTACTGTTTGCCAGGCACCACGCTCAATGGTTTTCATTCGTTCTGTCATCTATTTGCCACAATAACCCCACAGAGTGGGGTTAGCATCCCCACTACACAGATGAGAAATCTGAGGCTCAGAGGGGTACAGTGACCCACCCAAGGTCACATAGCTAGGAGGTGGCAGAGCAAGAATTTGAACCCAAGTCTGTCTGATTCAGAATTCACGTTCCCTCCACCACCCTCATGGCTTTTATCACAAAGCAGCTAAATACTGCCTTCCCCTTGCCCCACAGAGATTGACCCCCAGGGAGACCCCCTGCTCCCCGCCGTGCTTTAGGCTCCTCCATGATTCAGGTTGCTCTGGACCCCTGGATTAATCGGCTGGTATGAAGGTGAGCACCCCTGAGGCAAGGACTGCGAGCCCCACTCCATCGCCCCAGCTTTCCACAGCCCACTCATCACCTGCCAGCAAGGTGGGGACGCTCTCCTGCAAGTCAGAGAAGGGTGGCCGGCTCACCTGGGCACAGCGGGGTCCGATGGCCAAGGGGACGGGCTAGTTCACCAGAGAAGAAGGAGACATGGAGCAGAGCAGGATGATGTAAACTCAGAGGTTTTGGTGGCGGGGAAGAATAGGAGCTAACGTTATTGCTGTTGTTTTAAAGTAATAAAGCACCAGAAGAAAGATCAGACATCAAATATTTGAGGACCCGGCACTGAGTCTCAGAAGCCGGGAGCTGTTCTGCTTCTGGCACAACACAGCAAATAAGAGCCATCACTGCCAAGGGCTGCCAGGCTTGGTAGCAGACACCCAAGTGCTCTAAGCCCCTATAACCTTATGAGTCACAGAGAGGTTAAGTTACTCGCCTAAAGTCACACAGCTAGCACATGGCAGAGCTGAGATTGTTCACCAACCCCTCTAAGCCCCATGCTGCCACTATAGTCCTTCACTTATTCACTCAACAAACCCTGCCTGAGCACCTGCTCTGTCTTGGCCGCTGCTCCAGGCACTGGTGACACAGCAATGCACAACACGACAGAAGTGCCTGTCCTCCTGGAGCCGACGTTCCAGTGGACAGACCCACATCCCCGTCAGCCACTTGCTTTTCCTGGCCCTTCACGGGCACATTTGGGAAGCATGAGCATGGGTGTGGGGTCGAGTCACAGCCAGATGTATGAAGAATGTGTTCCCGCACTGCACCCTGGTTCACGGGCTGTGACCCCCAAGAGAAGCACTCCTCATCCTGATGAGGGGTTGAGGACTTGGGAAACAGGACCAAAGGACGCAGGGTCAAAGGACGCAGAAGCTTCGAGAAGAAGGCAGCTTCAGTGAAACCCCTTTATTAAGACAGAGAGAAGTAGTTGGGCATAGAACACAGCTGGCACTGGTCGGCACTCAGCAACGACTTCCTGTGTGACCACAGGCAAGCCATTCACCTATCTGAGCCTCCCTTTCTCCACTGATACCACAAAGGGCTGATGTCAACGGTCAAAGCACATGGGTCCTTGGACAGAACCAAATCCAAGTTGAGCAAATGGGTCTGGGTTCACGTGCCACACTGGTCCCCAGGTCACGGTCTCATGGGCCTGGTATGGAGAAGGATTTCAAAGCTGCCTCTGAGCTCGGTGGGAAAGAACGCTGTGATCCATTAGACACCCCTGGCGTGAGCAGTGGACAGGAGTCACTGTACATGTGCCACATATTCTCATTCTTGAGGTGGCCAACAAGCTCGTTTCACAAAGGAGAGAGCAGGGCTGGGGGGCTCAGTGATGAGACCCTGGTGCCCAGCTCACAGTTACAGGTCGGGGAGCTGAGACTCGGACCGGTCTGGGCTCCCCAGCATCCTTCCCACTGCACACGTTGAGGTCCCGTCCAGTTAAAATGTCTGCAAGATCATGACGGTTTGCCACACGCTGTGGACAGGGACTGTGGAGGGCAGAGGGCACAGGGGACCGGCCCGCGGGCGAAGCCTCCAGTTTGGCTGAGACTCTTGGGAGCGAGCCTGACCCCTCGGGCCCAACAGCCATGCTCCAGGGTAGACGGGACAACTTTTCTGCTCGGAAATAGCTGCCTGAGCATGAAATAGCCATGGAGAAAGGGGCTCTGGAAGGTTCCGCTTGCCTTTCCTGCGTCCTTGCTGCAGCTCCCAGGCTCCTGGGGGCCGAAGTCCTGTCACAGGGGCCAGGAGAGCAGCGGTAGTTACTGGATTTAATAACAGCGATAATAGCGGGGTGGGTATTTTTTCTCTTCTCCTGAAACTTTTCAATTCATTGAACTGTTCAATTAACTTTACAAAAGGAAATGTGGAAAAATGACGGCAAATTGAACCTGACATTATCATTAAAGTAAACAGAGCACCACAGGCCCTTGAAGGCTCGGGGAGATTCTCTGAGCACGGGCAGGCGGCAGACCCTCCTGCCCTGAGCTCCTGCGCCTGTCACCACTCCATCCCCAGCTCCCACGAGGCCCTGCGAGTCACCATTACACAGCCCCCTAGTGTGCACGCTCAGGCTGCCGACTCTGCTGCCAGGCGGCCCTTGCTTCTCCAGGCCTCCTGCGAACGCTGGGGGTTTTAGCTTGAGTCCAGCGGGTCCCCGGTCTGGCTGCACGCTAGAATCGCCTGCGCGGCTGCCCACCTGTACCCCAGACCTGGGAGTCTCTGGGGAAGGGCTCCCCAGATTTTTAAAGACAAAAACCAAAACCAAGAACAAAAAACTCCGAGGATTCCAACGGGCAGCCAAGGTCAATAACCAAAATCTAGATGATCCCTGAGTTCCTTCCATCTTCAGGACTAATCCAAGGATCTAGGATGTAGGAAAACCACACTCGTCAGCACGCTGGAACTGCCTGAGCTTCAGACAATACTGTGCCTGTGTCTCCCACACCCCCCAGGCTGTGATCGCCGTCTGGGGTACGCCAGGCTTTGGGAGGCTCTAAACCCCCAGGGGATCCTAAGCACAGGAAGACTGGGAATGACCTTTGGCTGGCAAGCGGGGAAGGCAGCTTCCTGATGACCCTCCTCCAGGGGACTCCACACCCTCACACGGGGTGGGGGGGGGGGGGGCCAGCCGCAGCAGGGTGCCCCCAGGCACATTCAGCAGGCCAATTCCATAGGCGGGGCAGAAAAAGAATAAAATTATTTGTTCTGTTGCCCCTTCCTGTCTTCAAAATTTTCCAAATATAAAAAAACAAGTTAATCCACGGCTTGGAAGCAGTGACTCTCGACCTGATTTCATATTCACGTCACCTGGGGAGCATTTAAAACTAAGGCTGCCCAGCAACTAGAAAGACCCACAACTAAAAAATATACAACTATGCACTGGGGGGACTTGGGGAGAAAAAGCAGAAAAAAAAAAGAAGGTTGGCAACAGTTAGCTCAGGAGCCAATCTTTAAAAAAAAAAAACTAAGGCTGCCCTGGCCCTGCCCCGGCCCTGCCCCGAAGGATTCTGTTTTAATTAACTGGCCGAGTCTAGGGCCCAGACATCAGTATTTTGTTGTAACTCCCTAAGTGATCCCAATGTGAGCTGCACTGAGAATCTCTGGGTCAGGGAAGTGGTCCTTGAACTTCAGCCTGCATCAGTGTCACCAGGAGGCCTTGTTTGCAGCTCAGATTCTCGGCCCCTCCCAGAGTTCCTGCTTCAGAATGTGCATTTCTAACACCTCCCAGGTGATGCTATGGCTGCTGGTCTCGGACCACAGCTTTGAGAACCACAGGGACAGGGCTTCCATGGGCCCAGGTTGTAGCCATTTAAAATTCTTGTCAAAGGTAATTTGGACCTTAAGGCCTGACTTCAGAATCCCATCCGCTCCTGTGCCCCACTGTCCACCCATGAGCTGAGGCCCAAACCCCAGAGGCTGCTTCTTTTCACGTCTCAACAGCAGGAAAGGAAACTAAGAAAGGGGCAACCAGAAAAGCCCGTGAGAAAGACTCTGTTCCCTCAGCCCTGCTCCCCCTCCCACCTTCCCACAGCCAAGGAGGCCAGCAAAGTCCCCCCAGAAAGCATTTCTTCTTTGAGAAGACTCATAATTACCCACAATGATCACAGCACCATTCATTCTGCGCTAAAATTAATACATCATGTTGAAAATGATATCATACTAATTTATCACAAGATTTATGAAACTTGCACTTTTTCTAATGAGATTTATGCAAATGCCGCTCTTGCCACTGTTTGTGTTTTTAAAAGTTTTGACAGTGAAGTGGGGGTCCAGCCAGCTGGCAGAGGCCCTGTCCCCACTCAGGGGGGAGGGGGCTCCATGCCGGTTCCTGTGCTTGGAGGGCCCCCGGTGAGTAAGCCCTTTGGGCTTGTCTCCAGTCCCACCTCTCCCCAGCTCAGCCCTTTGTTCATCTGGAGCTGGTCCTCTCAGCAGGCCCACCTGCCACCTCAGGCGCAGAGGCAGTTACAGGTGGCAGAGCTGGTTCTCTAGGTGGCCATGGGTCTCTCTCAGCTAATCAGAGGCCTTCTAGGCCCTCAGTCTCTGAGAACAGCTGTGGGGTGACAGCATCCTGCAAGCCAGGAGTGAGACAAGAGAGGAGCCCAGGATGCAAAATTTAAGGTGGCACTGGTTCTCAGGCGCTGACCCTGTACTTCCACAAGTCTCAGAGTGTCCCCTAAGATTTCGTGCCCTGGGCACCTTGCTTACCTCACCCCAGTCCCAGCCTTGCCACTAGCTACCATTTATTGAGCATCTATTGTATGACACGCACTCTGTTAAGCACTTCACATGCACAATCTCATTTAATATTTACCACAAACCTGTGAGAAAGGTATTCCCACTCAAATGAGGAGACTGAGTCTCAGAGAGGTTTAACAACTTGCCCAAGATCACACAGTCAGGAAGAGGTGGAGTCAGGATTCAAATCTAGGACCATCTTACCCTGAAGACAATGTTCTTATTTAGTGCAGGCCCCAAACAGCTCACAGGGGGCCTTCACTCTTCTAGGGCTTTACACTCCATAGAGCCATGAGTCACATCCCACATATTCAGTTATCCACAACGTAGATGAAAGCAGGAAATTAGCCCCAAAGACCTCACAGCTAAAAGTCAAGGTACAAAATCCATGCACTAAATTTCAAGCTCATCATGAAACAGAGAGAGAGATGGTCAGGTCCTCACTCAGAGCCTGCCTACTCTTACTTCACACATGACTATAAGTAGATTGGGATGGGCTCTTTGTTTTTTCAAGTCATAGAAATCTCAGGCAGGTACATGAACAATACAGGAAGCAATAAACAAGCGCTTATGCTGCTCACAAAGGGAAAGAGCAAAACTCTCCAAAAAAGAAGAATTTAATCTGTCCTTTCCGTAGCTACTGTCAATGATAATGCATCATCCTAGAGTGATATCCATGGTGAGGTGTTCAATGATGTGCCAAGAAAGTGCTGACGATGAGTCATCCCTGTGTAAGAAGGCAGGTCCATATATAATAGATCTTATGAATACGCCATGCAAGTCATTATAATTAAAAAAAGATTTTGTGCTTAAAGAAATGCTTCCCAAAGTGTATTTCATGAATCATTAATTCCCTAGGAGGCTAATGGGTACTCCATGAAAAAGCATTTCTTGGTCAAAAAGGTCTAGGGAACATTACTTTAAAAAAATTTTTTTAACAGGTTTCTTTCCTGCAGGACCTCTGGGAGCCTTTATTATATTAATATGCATCGTGAAGCTCCACAAGGTGGTAGAGAAGATACAGCTTTCCCCAAATTTATTTGGCCAAGAAATCCTTTCTTCCAAGAGCATCTTAAAGGACATCAATGGTTCAGGAAATAATAATTGGGAAAACATTGGGCCAGGAAATTATCTGGCTGTATTTACTTCGGGCATATCTTTTCTTGGGGTGGGTGGGTGGATGGATGGAGAGATGGATGGATGAGTGGATGGATGGATGGATGAGTGAATAGATGGATGGGTGGATGGACGGATGAATAGATGAGTGGATGGATGGGTGGGTGGAAGGAAAGATGGATGGATGGATGGATGGATGAGTGAAAGGATGGATGAGTGGACGAGTGGATGAGTGGATGGATGGATGGGTGGGTGGATGGATGGGTGAGTGGATGGGTGGGTGGTTGGGTGGAAGTAAAGATGGATAGATGGATGGATGGATAAGTGAATGGATGGATAAGTGAATGGATGGATAAGTAGACGAGCGAATAGATGGAAGGATGGATGGGTGGGTGGACGGATGGGTGGGTGGCTGAGTGGATGGGTGGGTGGGTAGAAGGAAGGATGGATGGGTGGATGGATGGGTGGGTAGATGGGTGGATGGGTGGGTGGGTGGGTGGAAGGAAGGATGGATGGATGGATGGGTAGATGGGTGGATGGATGGATGAGCAAATGAACAAAGGAGTAAAGGAACAAATAAATGAATACATTATTCTCATTGAGGAGCATGGCAGAACCTCTGCCATGGAAGGGAACATATGAATGCAGTATGAGTCCACTCCTCCAGATGATGCAGCCTATCTCCCTGCCAGGTTGTAAGTCACTGCTTCATGAGTAGGGAACCTGGACCTCCTTAGCTGGGTGGCAGGTGAGCTGCTTTTCACTCAGGCCAAATCCTGAGCACCTAAAATAATAATCATAATAACTCTGAATATATGCACAACGCCCAACACTTAGAAAGTGTTTTCCTGGCCATTGATTCCAGGTCTTCTGCCACCACACGCCCACAGAGTGGGCTGGCCAGTGGCTATACACTCTCTTAACACTGAAGAAACTATGGTTCAGTGCAGTCAAGTGATGAGTCCAGACTGGACCAGTGTGAGCACCTGGAATTGGTGTCAGAGACCCAGGTCCCACTCCCAGGCCCATCTGCATAACCTAAGCAAGTCTGGCCACCTCACCAGCGGTGTTCCTGACTCAGAAGGCTGTGGCAAGGGTCAAGCCAGACAAAGTAAGAGGAGGTACTTCGTAAATCCCAGACATTCCGAAGAGTCTTCAATTCCCCCACAGCAGAGCCCAACCAAAGCACTTGAGACACTGTGTCCTAACTGGTCACTCATCTTCTGGTCCAATTCTCCTTTAACTGTGAGCGCCCTGAGGCAGAGACCCTGACCCTTGTTCCCTGCTGCATCCCCAGGGCCTCGCACAGGACAGGCCCTCATCAGTGTCATTTGAACAAATAAGTGAGTGAATGAATGAATGAAGTGAAGAATCCCTGTGTAAATACAGGGCGACAAGGTTCCAGAGTTTGCAGGAGTGTGGCCCTTGAAATGCTCAAGTCATACCAAGGACTCCAACCCAGGACTGTCTTGCTGTCTTTGTTTAAGGGACACAGAGAAGAGACAAGAGCCGACAGCTTTCCCTGCCTAACCGGGAGGGATGTTCAGTTTTTAATTAGGCAGAGGGGAAACTTCTAGAATCCTCAGAGGTCGTCTTTCCCTTGGAGTCAGGGTTCTTCTTCCCAGTCCCCTGTGGATGGAGCCGGAAGCTCTCAGACCCTACACGGTGGAAATGGTGGACGTTGGTGGATAGGAGGCAGGAACAAGTGAGTGAAGCATTGAGGGTGGGCTGCAGAGGGGTCCTTACCATTTAGGCAAGGAACTGCCCAGAGACTGGCTACCTACACATCTTAGCATCCATACTTGTCACCCCGTGGTTTTCAGTACCCTCATCCCTGAACATTAGGGGTGTAATTCACTTTCAGAGACTTGTGGGCCAGCCCCTGGGCTCTTTCTGTTCCCTCTCTCTCTCCGGGTCTTCCCTCATAAGCTGTTTTCTGAACCTGCTGGAGATTCAAGAGGTCTAGAAAGGGAGGTAGAGGACATGTGCTTATACTCTCTAGGTCCCTCTGCCCTCCACTGCAGACAGGGCCTGGGGCCAGGCGGCCAGTGCCCAGAGGATCATTTTCCTACAAGAGAGGTCAGAGGGTGCGGCAGGATGCCAGCGACAAGCTCCCACCACCCACCAGGCAAAGGGAGGAAGTACTGCTGCCTTCCTGTCCCCACCAGGAGCCTTCCACCCAGGCAAGGGGCTGGGCTCCTCCCCAAAGCCCCGTTTCCCTCCACCTCATGGGCAAAGATGAAGGACAGAGAAACAACTCCAGAGTGGTCATTGTCTAAGGGACGCTTTAATAAGTAAGGTGAGCGAGCTTGTGGGGCCACCAGGAGAAGAGTAATCAAAGTCTGCCCCACATTCCCATCACACGGCCCTCCTGGAGGGAACCCTCTGGGAAGACCTCCATCAACACTCTCAACCCAGCTGCGATCACATGACCCGAGGGCCTGGTAGTCTCACACGTACCCAATCCATGCATGTGGGCCACTTGCGTTTCCGAATAGCACCAAAAGTCTTGCTTAGTGGACATGGGTCAAAGGGTACAAAGTCTAAGTTGTGTAAGGTGAATAAAGTTCTGGAGGTCTCATGTACAGCATGGTGACTATAGTTAACAACACGGTATCGTATACTGGAAATTTGCTAAGTGGGTAGATCGTAAGTGTTCTCACTGCAGACACACACACACAATGGTAACCATGTGAGGTAATGGATACCATAATTAGCTTGATTGTGGTGATCATTTGACATTAACATATATCAAGACATCTAGTTGTACACTTAAATACATACAATTTTTATTTGGCAATTATACCTTGATAAAGATGGCAAAAAAGTCTCAATTGGAGGGATGGGGCCGAGGCCAGTTAGGGTCCCTGTGAACACTGCAGTTAGGATGGAAAGCTCTGGAGCTGGATTTGCCCAGGTTTGGATGCTGACACTGTTACCAGATGGGTGACCTTGAGCGAGTTACTGTGCTTCTCCGTGCCTCAGTTTCCCCATCTGTAAAATGTGAATAATGACAGTACCTACCTCACAAGCTTGTTGTGAGAATGGAGTTAACATACATAGAGACTTAGAAAGTGTCTAACAGGTAAGTATGTGCTGAGTAAATGTCAGTTATTAATATCATTTCCCAATTGATTCATAAAGATTCCTCGGTTGCCTGTTCTGAACCAGCCCTGGGCTGTCCTTAATAAGACTCATTCCAGTAGCCCTGGCTCAGCTAGCCACTGCTGTGCTGGAAAGTCCCTTGGCCTCAGTTTCCTTGTTTGTAATGTGATGACCTTCCATTCTATCAGCTAATCCACCCATTATTCACTCACCTACTCAGTCACTCATTACTCAGTTAACATTTATGAGGAATCTACCATGTGGCCTCAGTGTGTGTGCCAGACACAAACTAGACAGTGAGAATCAACAAAAGTCATAACATAAATAACAAGAAAAAAATCCTACTCTCAAACAGGCCATAGTTCAAATGGTCTTGGTTTCTGATTCCAGCAACATCGTGTAGGTACCTGGACCAAGCTGGAAGTTGAAAACAACTGAAAATACCAGATAAAATATTTTAAAACTTATTAAATGGATAAATAAGTTGATAAGAGAATAAGAAATAATCAGGGCAAATACTAAGTGAAGGAAGAAACCCAGAGAGGCTGACTCATGCCTCAGGCTCATTGACGGAACCAGGTGAAGCTGAGCTTTCCTTGTCACAGCCCCCAGGGCTCGGAGGAGAGGAGAAGGGCCCGGGGCCCACCACGCCCCACTCAGCATAGGGAGTCTAACAGAAAACCATCCCCACCAACGCAGGGACCCCAGGCACACCCTTAGCGTAAGGGTGAGCTAGAAATAAATCTGTATCCCCACATGAACCAGGAATCTTTAAAAACCCCAAATTTCTCTCTGACATTGTGGTGCTGAATAGAAAGGAGATGTGGCCCTTAGGGACTCAGATCCACGAGGTGGCTCACACAGGCATCTGCAGCCCAGCTTCACGTTGCCTGGGTGTCTAAAAATCCTTCAGCAAAGAATTTAATTCAAAGTGGCTCCAGACAAGTAGTGAGCCTGAGAGCTTCATAAAAACCATTACCAATCCTCTCTGGAGTAACCCCACCAACCAAACAAGGAGCTCACAGTCGAAATGAACATGCACACTAAACACCACGAGAGAAACTCAAAAACAGCATCATCAGACCTTCCAACACTTCAGATACTAGAATTGTCAGGCATAGAAAATAAAATATGTTTATAATGCTTTCAGAACCAAAAGAGAAGCTTGCCAGTATGGATGAAGAGCAAGGAAACTTAAAGAAGGGATCAAATAGAGCTCCTAGAAATCAAAATATGATCATCAAAATTTCAGATGCATTGGTTTCACTGAAATTAGACATGGCTGAAAAGAGAATTGGTGAATTGAAAATAAAATTGGAGAAACCGTCCAGAATGCAGCACAGAGGGTCAGAGATGGAAAATATAACAGAGGCTAAGAAACACAGAGGATAAAATGACTAGGTCTAACCTATAATTGAACTGAGATTCCAGAAGCAAAGAATGGGCAGAAACAGTATTTGAAGAGATAATGGCTGAGAATGTCCCAGAATTGATCAAAGACTCCAGTCTATAAATTCAAGAAGCCCAATGAAACCCAAACTGGACAAATAAATAGAAATTCACACCAGACAGGTCATAGCAAAACTGCACAACAAAGAAAAATAGAATATCTTACAAGCACTGAGAGAAGGAAAGCAGACCACCTTCAAGGAACCACGTGTTAAACTGGAACTAATTTCTCAACAACAGCAACGGATGCCACAGTCAACAGACTGGTATCTTCAATGTGCTGAGAGAAGGTAAACACCAATCTAGAATTCTCTATTAAGCAAAAATATCTTTCAAGAACAAGAGCAGAACAGAGACTGCTCAGGCTATTTAACTGGTCTCCGTAGGAATCCACAAAGCCACAGCTCAGTCACAGGGGTCAGGCAGGGAATAGAGATGAACAAAGACGGTCAGATGGGGACAGCGCTGCTCTAAAGAGCCGGGGACGGGGGCGGCTTTCTCAGTTCCAGCTGACTGTTGCCAGATCCAATCAACAAAAACTGGAAAGCCATATTTTGATACAGAATTTCCCAATGTTAAAGGCTGACAACCAATCAGGTGTTTGAAGAAACCCCGAGTGGGCCGAATAAAGCAGGTCTGGGAACAAAATGCAGCAAGCGGATCACTGGTGCTTCCTATCAGCTCAGGGGAAACAAATGACTACCCAAATGACAGCTAGAGGATGTCAGGGTAGCCAGGGCAGCACTGGAAGAAGGCCCCATAAACGCAGCAGCCCCGGGAGGCCCAGGACGGGCCGGCAGCCCTTATTCCCGGAGAGAAGGGTTCCCATCTTCTCTGAGCACCGTACCCAAACTCACAGCATCCTGTACTCAGGAGAAGGTGCCAGGCCAAAGCCCCTCTCTCCAGAAGGCCCTTCCCCTCCTTTCTCCTAGTAAATCCTTCTCCACACTTCAGCCTCGACATCTCCTGGGGTGAGGGAGGTGGGCAGCCTTCCCTGACCCACCCCCACAGCTGCCTGTGTTCTCTGCTATCAGAGCACTCACTTAGTCACATGAAATAATCTGTCTGCGGTCCATCTCCCAACTCCCTCGAGAGTCTGATCCTGGCTCCCTTGCAGGGCATGGGGTAGGCACCCAGCGGATGATTGTCGAGATTCTCAGAAAGGTACAGACAGGGGCAGGGACCACGGCCCAGGGAATGCAGATTCCTGCACATTATGTATGCAACGACTCTCCACCCCGTGTACACGGTGGATATATTATGCAAAGGGCCTCTAGGCTGGTTGCATAAGTGATCATGAAGAGCATTAATAAGCAAAAAGTAGAAAGAAAGCAGGCTGGTTTTATGCATGGGGTGGGGGAAAGAGAGAGGTGAAGGAGAAGCAGCAGCCAGCCTGAGGATGTAAGACTCCATATCCTGCCATGCTCGCTGGGGTGTGCGCCCACAGCGTTACTGCGGCGGACGGATGCCGTCACCAAGCTTCGGGTCAGGGGGTGGAGAGACGGACTCCACACAAATAAGCCCACCATGAATTATTTAATTACAGTGGCGATAGGGCCACATGGAGAAAAGTGAGCAGCTAGGCCCTATCCCACCCAACAATTGAACTTTCTTGTCCTTCCTTGTGTTTTTAATAATTATTTGATTTATTTTACGTTTATTAAATAATTAATTTAATTTACATCCTTCAAAATCCAAAAAGCCCCACCCGCACAGTCCTTACCCTGCAAGGAACCACTGTTTGCAGTTTCTTACGTATCTTTCTAGAAATACATTTCTGTGATGCACTCCCAAGCAAATGTGTATACAAATACATGTGTGCAGACACATTTATATATGCTTTCTCTCTTTTTTTTTTATACAAGTGGTAGTCTACTATCTCAGACAGATTTTAGAGCTAAAGGAAATGACACGTGAACTTGGACTAGGAGGAAAAGCTGGAGTTCTGCAGGCGAGAAGGGAGACAGGGCCATTCCAGGCAGAGGGAACAGCACGTCCTAGGCACCTGGAGGAGATGAGGGAGGTGCAGCTTCTGCCCACAGGGGAGGGCATGGAGCACATGCCGGGCCCGAGGCTATGCCCCCTCCCAGTACAGCCCGGGCCCAGTGAGAGACTGAAGGCGGGCACAAAGGCCTGGCCCCTGCCACAACCTGGATCATCCCGGCCCCAGGGCTCCCCTGAGGATGAGCCGAGGCCGTTGTTCCAACTGCAGCACAGTGGGGCTTCTCTCTCTGCCCAAGCCTGCTCCCCTCACTCCCGCACACCCTGATAAACCTCCCGCATACAAATCTCCACCTCAGAGTCTGTTTCTAGGGAAGCTGGCCTGAGACTGAGCAACGGTCCAAGAGCAGGAGAGCTGGAGTTTGCCATGCTAGGTTCAAGTGCAGCCTCCCCTTTACTGACCATGCAACTGTGGCGATGTCCTCAGCCTCCATTTTCTACTTATAAAATGACGACTACAATACTTGTCGCACTCTGTTGGAGCCTGGCGTGGGACAATACGCGGACAAACCTTGGGCACACTGTTGCCTGTTAAGCTACATTACCTATAGTTGAGCCCTGGCCATCTATCCCCCTTCAGTGCCCCCCTCTCACCCTCTGCTCTAGGCCGGCCCATGCTACAAAAGCACCCTGCTCCTCCCCTCCTCTGGGTCATCGTGCATGCTCCTCTCGTCCTCCCATTCCATCTTTTCCAGTTCAAGGCCCACCTCCTCCAGGAAGCCTTCCCTGATATTTCCACACTCTCTGTCTCCCTCTTCTCTGTACTCTCAGAAACCCTGGTATCTCCACCAAATAATCTGTCAGTTCAGTGCTTCATACCAAAGTATGCCTGGAAACAGAGGAGAAGGGCTCTTGTACCCCAGGAGACGTTGATCCTAAAGAAGCAGACCCCAAAGACAAAATTAATTCAAAGTCTTGTGTTTAATATTTTACTGGTTTACATCTTAGTTCACTCATTTATTCATTCAATAAATCTGCACTGAGTGCCTGTGTAACACTGAACAGGAGAGACGAGGCTCCTATCTTCAAGGAGCTTAGAGTCCAGTGGGCCTGCCTTGAAAATCTATGTCAATTCTGCACCCTACTCCAAAATACATTCATGTTTATTTTAATATGAAATTTTTCTTTCTCTATTCCATCATCAAATAAAATCAGCACTCCAGGAAGATAAGCCAAATTTATCTGTGGCTTCTTGTGCACCACATGGGTTCATGGATCCTGGCACGAGAAGCCCAGACAGCGCCGCCTGTTTACATGGCTCTGTTATGGAATCCGAGCATCTTGGGGGCAAGCAGGATGTGGGCCATCCAACCGACAACAGGCCAACGTGCCTAGCAACCACGCCCACCCCCCACACGCTGCTTCTTGCCGCACAACCTCGATTTGTTCAGGCAGCCAGTGGAGGACCGTTGGCCCCACAGAGGGAGGACCATCCCTGGCCTCAGAATCAGGATTGAGCTAAAGCAGTCTAATGGTCTCACTCCCCTTGGCTGACGCTGGCCAACGAGACATCAGGAGAGGTCTGCTGGGGAGTAAGCGGGAAGGTCTTCTCAAAGATGCGTCACAGGAAAAGCCTCTGGGTCCTTCTGCCTTGCTCCTTCCTGGGATGCAGAGGCAGCACCTGCCACCGGAGGACAAAGTGTCAGCCCAACAACGATGGTGAAAGACAGAAAGAGCCGAGTCTCTGAGCCTTCATCCACTAACCAAACAACTCCAGCAACTGTCAAGCTTTAGACTTGGTTACAAGGGAGACACCCGCCCCTACGGTTTCCCCCACTGGCCGCCAACCTTCTGTAACTTGCAGCCAGGTGCACTCCCGAACACTACAGAACATCTGTGTAAAGTATTCATCCAGCCCTCACCACGGCTACGAGGCGTCCATTCTACAGATGAAGATGTGCGTGTGATAAGACCAACACCTATTTACAACAAAAACCCAGCAAACTGGGAATGGAAAGGAACTTCCTCGGCTCCATGGAATCTACACACCAAAACCTGCGGCCTTACAGGCCCCATACTTAGAAAACTTTCACAGGGGCCCTTCAGGATCAGAAACAACAAAGGACGCCCACCATCGCTGCCAAAGTTTACAGATGAACACTGGTGGCCAAGCGGCATCCCCAGAGTCATCGTCAGGAGGTGGCAGAGCAAGGCCCAGCTCTGACCTCCTGACTCTCAGTCCTGCGCTCAGCTGAAAGAGCTGTCAGACAGACAGGCATGTGCCTCAAGGACAGAGGACCCACTGTGAGCACACGCAAGGCCTCGGGCCTAGAGAGCGAGGGCCTTGCCAGCAGCCACGCCTGCCCCCAATGGCCACCTCCTCTGTGTTTAGGAAAAGAGGTGCTTCTGAGAGCCTCTCTCCGGGCTGGAATCTGCCTCTGCTGAGTTTCCTGCCCACTGCCTCCTCTTTCTCCCGCTGCCCTGGAGATGCAGGAGGAGAGAGAAAGATACTTGGCAGGTGTCTTGCAAGCACCTCGGCCCCGTCTGCTTATCTGCGTCCCTGCCACCTCGCCACGGCAAATTGCTTGTTGATAAATGAGGCTATTTAAGAGCGAGTGATGCTGGCATTACAGTTATTAATGAGGACGACGTGGAGAGACGTTTAAGAGAGCGCCGACTGTTCTCACATCCTCCCACCTGTGAGTGATGGGGCCGCCGTGCCGCAGGCCCTTGGCCCCGCGTGCAGGTACAGGCCCTGGGAAAACCGCAGCCACACTCTGTGGTCGTGGGAGGTGTGGGATAGAAGAGGATTGCAGAACCACAGCCTCGACAGGAGCGCCCGGGCTGGAGGACAAGAGCCAGCACCTCCCCTGGGAGTTCAGGCAGTGAGGATGCAAAAATATGCCTGTGAGAGAGCGTGTGCGTGTGTGTGCAGGACCGTGAACGTGGAAACACTGATGTGTGTGAGTGAGCGTACACACTAACAGTGATTTTGGCTTCTCCTACTCCTAGGACTAGAACTTAAACTCTGTAAGCCTCAGTGTCCTCCGCCGTAGAACGGGTGTGATCATCACATCCACCATATAGACTGCTGGGAGGATTAAATCAGATAATCTACACACAGGGCTGAGCCCGGGGACCGGCCCTGGGGTCTGTGGAAGGCCTAGGAAAGGGTGGGGAGCTGCTTCCCAGCACTGTAATTACTACAGCAAACGTGCCTGTGGGAGCGAGCGCCGGGAAGGAAGCGCCAGCGGGGAAGGAGAGCGATGGTGTGCACCTGGGTTTCTCAGGATGCTGGGAACGGAGCTCAGAGAGGAAGGAAACGAGAGGCAGCGCTGAGGCCGGGCTGAGACACATCTGTAGAGCCACACGGGTTGTTAAAACACTGAAACACCATGTGCTGACTGATAACGAGCTGCTGCCCTAGCCCCCTCCCCAAAGAGTTCAACCCCCACCGGAAGGTGTGTGGGACCTGCTCCAGCCCCACGGCAGGCCAGCGTCTGTTCAGCTTGGCACTTCTTCTGCCAGAAAGGTTAGGAAGTGCCTGGAACATCACCCACAGCAGGTGTGAGGGTGTGATTTCAGAGCCTCAGCAGGGTGGGGTTGTGGCAGGGGTGGGTCCAAGTCCTGAGGACTACCTCTTATCAAGGGGGCTTCCCAGAAAACCAGGCCCTGCCCTGGCCCCCGTGGAATCTGGGCCACGACTGTGCTGTGGTTTACGGCTAGGCCCCTGCCTTCGTCCATGGTCGACGCCAGGACGAGGAGCGAGAGATACTGAGCAGCATTTCAGATCTTCTGCAAAACTGCTGTGAAGGACTCTGCGGACTGTGCCCTCAATGTCCTTTGTACCAAGACCCGTATGATCAATTCCTGCCTGAGATTTCCTCCCAGGGAGGAAAACTGCTTCTGCAGATTAATGGGCACGCTCTCTGCTGCCTGGAAACACCTCCCTGTGGCTCCCTGTTGGATTTAACTGTCAGGAAACTTAGGGCCAAACGCAATGTCCCCAATGTGGTAATCTGCTTGACTCGGGCACTTGAGACCACCTAATCCCCCGGCCTCCCCCCCATATGCCATGACATTTCATCCTCCGCATCTCCAGTCGCGCTGGCTTTTCCAGTAAAGCCCCCAGGTCCTTTTGGAAGTAAGAAATCTAAACAATGAGCCCAGCAGCATCAACGATACCCCTGGCCCTCCACCTGCCGCAAGGTCCCCCCGTGTGGTCCTGAGCGCCAGAGCCCCCACCTGCAGGGGGCTCCCTAAGGGAGGCGGCCTCTCCCTTGCCCATAGAGTCCACCATGGCCTATAGGAGAGGAAGCTTTCCAAGTGGCCAGAAACTTCTGGCATCAATTTTGGAGCAGTCCTGTGGCTGAGAGATGAAGACAGGTTTCTCTCCTGGGATGAGGGCTTGGGGGTGAGGGGTAGATGGGAGGAGGAGACCTGCGTGAGATCCTGGGATCTGAGGTCCTTTATGTCAGGGAACTGTACTTTAGAGGTTCAATACTAGAGGAAATAAAGAAATGCACGAGAGAGGAGAGGAGGGGAACGAGAGAGAAGGAAGGGGCCCTCCTGCCTGGAAGCCCAGTGGCTGGGAGATGAGGCCTTGGGGCGGGGACACACAGAATGGGGACAGTCAGGGCTCAGCTTGCCCCCTTACAAAGGGCCTCAATCAAGCCCCTGCTCCTCTGGGGAGGGTGGGTGGGAAGAGGACTCAAGTCAGGCCTGACTCTCCCATCCCTCGCGGCACTCAGCAGCTGAGCCGACCTGAAACAGTCCAGGAGCATCCCCAGCCCACAGCATCCAAACCCTCCCTGCTGCTGGCTGGCCTGGGGCTCATTCACCCGTGCCGGCGAGAGGACCCCCCCAGAGCTGGACCCAGGGCTGTCCCAGAGCCCCACAGCTGCCTCCTAAGACTCAAACCCTGGTCTCCGGAGCTCGGCTCAGGATGGGGTCGCAGAGGAGAAATTGCTCTGAGAGGTCTTCCCCTCCCATTTGCCCTCTCCAGCCATTTCCCAGTCTCTGGTTTTTAAGAGCTTCCTTCTCTGGCCTGAATTGTCCATGGTTCAGACAGAGGCTGGTATTGACGGAACTATTTGCTGAATGGCCCCCAAGTGAACAGACATGCAGGTCAGGACCTGGCCCAGGGCTCCATGGGACCCAATGACCCCGGTTTATCTAGTGTGAGCTCAGAGAAGAGGCGCCATTCAGACCCTCTGGAAGGCCCTGAGCCCTTCCCTGGGGCTGCGGGGGCCTTCTGCCCCCCAAACACCCACCCTCCCTCCCCTGTCTCCTGCTCTCAAGGGCGGCTGTGAGTGGGCGGCCGGTGGCCTCCACAGCCCCATCTCAGGGAAGCCCCAGGGCAAGCCCTTGCCCTTTCACTTGTCCGGGCTGCTCTGCACCTTCCGGGGGGCAGACACTTCCTCCCTTTTACTCTGTTGATCAAACCACTGCTCACAGGCACGCCCCCGACAGACTCCCAGGAGAAACCCGTGTGCCCGCAAGGACAGCCGAGGGCCAGGCCTCCTGCTGAGGAAACGGAGCTGCCGCCAGGGCCACAGCTGGACAACGACAAGCCTGGGAGATGGGGTTCCCAGGGCTCTCAAAGCCCCCCAAACCTCAACCCCACCCCAAGGTTTCCAGGCTGTCAGGCTACGGATTTTCACAAAGCCATCCTTACATCGTACACTCGGATACCCAAGCCCAAAATGTCTAAAGCTGAAGCCCTGTCTTCCTCTGAGGGGAGGGTCTGTAGAGGACATCCCTGTCCAGCCCCAGAACTGGGAGGCCAGCCTCGATCGCACCTCCTCCCTCACCCATCACCCCGACAGCCAGCCCATCCCCCAGTGCTGCGTGGTCTACACTCAGCTGTGCCTCATCCATGGCCTTCTCCCCATGCGAGCAGGGACCACCACACTGCCTTCCATCTGGTCTCCGCACATTCCAGTCCTCCAACCTTCTCTCCACGCAGGATCCCAACCACACCCTCTCCCTCATCAAAGCCAGCAGTGGCGTCCCCGGGCTCACAGGAGAGACCCCTCACTGATGTACCTGTGCAGGTGAAACTCCCTCTGCCCCCGCCCCTTCGCTCTGCCGCTCTCCTCCTGGGCACGCTCGCCACCAACCTCACCTCCGTCTCCTTACATCCAAGTGGCCCCTCAAGCCTCAGCTCAAAGTGTGCTTCCTCGGAGGAGCTTCCCTCACCGCCCGCCTGGCACAGGCCTGCAGGGCCACTGGGCTCTCCGGGAGAGCCCTCTTCACCGTGCGCTCTCGCCCTCGTTTGTGGAGCGGCTGGTTAACGTGGACCCTCTCACGGGACTGTCAGAGCCGGGACAGAGAGTCTTGCTCACCACTGTCATCCCTGCACGAATCCTAAACACTAGGATCTCATAATGCCGGTTGAGCACGCCACTGCAGAAGACAAGACACAACTAGAGAGCAATGACAATCTGCAGGCGTGGGTAAAACTCTACAGAGTGAACCCCCGTGTCCTGCCCAGCCATCTGTGGCAGACACGCTTTATGACTCCCCGACATTCTCGTGTGCCCCCTCATCGCCCAGCCCCCTGGCACCTGGGTGGGGCCATGTGCTGGGTCTGGCCATGGACACAGGAGGCAGTGCTGTGTGTCATCTCCTGGCCAAGCATGGGGGCACGAAGCGAGTTCTCCTCACGCTTCCTTCCCCACCACCGTGGTCTGCAGGGGCCATGTGCTGAGGGGCGCAGAGCCACGAGGCTGAGGCAGGCTGGACCAGGGAATCACCGCGTGGAGGGCAGGTGCCGGCAGGCATCTTGTGCGAATGAGAAAGAAATCTGTTGTGCTCATCCCGACAAGCACAGCCTCTCAGCCTCCTCTGTCCAGCGGCTCTCCAAGCCCCTGCATCAGACACCCTCAGAGACGCACACGCACACTCCTCTGAACCTCTCGCGTTGTTCTCGTTCAGCGTGCGCTTTTGTGCCCTCAGCTCCCTGCAGCCCTCTTCCAGGCGCCGGGTCCTCCTCCCATCCCTGGCCGTCAGCCCCAGCCCTGACCCTCGCCTGGCTCCTGACCTTCTAAGGCCCTGGCGCTGGCAGGCTCCCCCGTGAGTCAGGGCCCTATTCAAAGTGTGACGCTTCTCAGGAGCAGCTGGTCATCTGAAGAAAGAAAATTTTAAAGACCCAAAGCAATGACACCCTAATGGTGGAAGTCCTGGCACTGACAGGAGCAGAGACACTTTCCTGGCTCAGAAGAGCCTGTCCTGGTCCCTCTGAATCCGCTCTGCCCCTCACAAAGCTCCCCCTGCAGCGGAGCAGGCTTGCCCCTGGCCTCATCCCTTACCCCCTCACTCCTCCTCTCTTCAGGGATTCAGCTCATCCTCCACCCCCAACTCATGAGACAGACTTCCTGAAAGCTTCCACCGGCAGGCCGCTAGGGCACCTGGAGGAACCACTCCCTAAAGGGGGGGATGAAAGACACCAGCACAGGGAACCCCAACAACATTAGCCCTGCCTTCCCCGCTCCCTTCATGTGGGCAGGTTAGAAGCATACAGGTTTGGGAAACAGCTGTGCCTGGGTTTGAATCCTGCCTCCTTTACTGACCTGCTGTGTGACTCCAGGCAAGGCACTTAACGTCTCTGAGCCTTACCTATATAATGAGGACAATCATTCCTACTTGTTAAGGTTGTTCTGAGGATTAAATGAAGAAACACATGTGAAAGTCTCTGCCTTGAAGTGGACACTCAGTAAATGGCCATTCCCTTCCCTTCCCCCCTCCGCAAAGCCAGTTAGTTTGCATGTGACCAGTGAACAGACATAAGAACCAAGGAGACAGATAATCCAGCCTGCTGCCTGCCCAGCCTCTCCATTCTTAAAGAGAGAGACAAAAAAGACTTCTTCTTTGGTCAAGTCATTTGTTAAGGAGGGGCTCTGGGAAAATATGAAAAGATTTCACTTATGCATCTCAGGCTTTTGGGGATGGGCTCTTAGACGTCTCCACAGCCACGGGGGTTACCAATGTGCTGTGGAACTCGGGTGCCCCTCCGCTGAGGAGACCAGCACCAGAGATCAGTGAGAAACACGGGGCGGGAGGCCTGGCATCCCAAACCCCGCCCAGCAGCATCCCGTGGAGATGCTCTGCTCCAGGAGAGCAGAGAGGGCAACTCCCTGTGATGGGGCAAGGTGGCCATGGGAATCCAGGAAGACAGAACCTCGAAGGATAAGAAGGAAGGAGCAGAGGCAGAGGGAGCGGGGAGAGGATTCATGGCAGCGAGAAACGCAGGTGCAAAGGCCCAGAGGCATGAGGTTGCATGATGGGTCAACAGAACCGTAAATCCCCAGGCATGGCAGGAGTAGGGGGTGCAATGAGCAGAGGTACGCAATGAGGCTGAGAAGCTGAGAGAGGTGGGCAGGGCCTGGGTCACAAAAGGCCCTGTGTGCTGGGCTAAGAAGTTTTTATTTTATCCTGTTGGCATTGGAGAGCTATAGAAAGATTTTTAAAATATAAACGCATATATTTTAAATGGTGGTAAAATATACATAACATAAAACTTACCACTTTTAACCATGTTTAGGATGCAGTGGCACTAGTTAAGTATATTCAGTGTTCTGCACCAGCCCCACTATCATCTCTAGACATTTTTCATCATCCCAACTGACCCTCCCACCCATTAAACAGCATCTGCCCTCCCCTACCCCAGCCCCTGGCAACCACCATCGAGCTTTCTGTCTCTAGGAAAGAGACTGCTCTACGTACCACGTGCAAGTGGAATCATACAGTATTTGACCTCCTGGGACTGGCTTGTTTCACTTAGCATAACGCCTTCAAAGTTCATCCATGTTGTAGCATCTGTCAGAATTTCCTTTCTTTTTTCTCTTCAATTGTTTAAATTGTGGTAAAATACACATGACATAAAATCTACCATCTTAACCATTTTGAAGGGTACAGTTCAGTGGTACCAAGTACATTCATATTGTTGGACAACCATCACCACCAACATCTCCAGAACTCTTTCCATCTTGCAAAACTGCATCTCTGTCCCTGTTAAGCCGTAGCCTCGGAGGGATTTTAAAGCAGAAGAGTAACCTGGCTTCACTTGTACTTTTACAAAGCTTCTTTTGGCAGTCATGTAGAAGACAGATTTGTGTGGACAGACACTGAAACCTGGGCTGTGGATAGCAAATCACCTCCATCTCCTACACTGATTCTGATAGATTGGTAGTGGCCACCTGGGACACTGTTGAGAACAGGAAAAGTGCGATGATTGATTGATGATGTCTGGCATGGGCACAGGATCGGAGAAATGTGGTATGAGAGCCAGGGATTTGCCAATCCTGGGCTAAGCAGAGATGATAAGAGCCCAGCAGAGAAAGAAAGGGACAGGAAGCATGAGAGACATTTCGGAAGTAGAAACAGTAAGACTGAGTGACCTAGTAAATAGGCTTAGGGACGGGAAGGTTGACTTGTAAACTTCTGGCTTAGGCAACTGGTACCAACTGAATTTTGGAAAATAGGTAGGAGACAAATTCTGGTTTAGACCTGGGTTTCAGGCGCCTGAGGAATGCCTCAGGTAAGCTCCAGCAGACAGGTTCATGTCTATGTTTAGAACTCCAGGGGAAGCGATAAGCTGGAGATGGTTTGTAAAGCTGGACGTCATCCGTGGCAGTTGAAACCACAGGAGGGGTGAGGACCAGGGAAAGGGCTGTAGCGGGAGAGGGGAAGAAGGCTGAAGACACTGGTCTGAGGAGCACCAGCGTTCAAAGAGGCGCCAGGGAGGAAGGAATGGTTGAGAGGTAGGAGGGGCCTTGGGAGACAGAGAGGTCAGTCATGCGGATGGTGCACAGAGGATTCATTCAAGGTCAAGAGCAAAGCAGTCCCAGCATTTCCTGGGCCCCTCACTGTCGAAGCCTTCTTTCCAGGCTCTTTTGGAGAGTGTTCTCACTCTGGAGGAGCTGTGAGAGGAGGGGCATCCCCACCCCGTGCACGGGAAGCGGGTGCTTTGAAGGTTCCAGCACTGCGAAGGGTGAGATCACACAGGTTTGCTTTATAACATTTCTTTATAATGTTTCTTTAATCTGTATGTTCTGGTTCTATACACTGTTCGTCTATGTGATATACTTCACAATTGCAGTCAAAAGTAAAAATATGAATTTTAAAACGTGCAAAAGGCATGAGGTCTAGCAGACAAACCCTCTCTAAGTTGCCTGGTGCCACCTCTGTCCCCTCAGCCAGGTCAGTGCTTTTGTATTTGGCCATGAAGTGTCTGTTCCAGTCCCAGATCTCTCCAGAGAGCCCTGAGGAGCAACCTGAGCCAGGGACGCATCGTCCCTCCTTTCTTGGCTTCTCACCCAGTCACCTGCTGTGCATGCTGTTGTCTGTGTACAGCTATACTCAGTTCCCATCAAACAAGTCACCAAAAGTTTGGAGGTCCCTGGGGGAGGAGCTCCATATACACAACCAGAAGGGCCGAGGAGCTCGCGAATCGTGTCAACCACCTCTCATTCTCAGGGGCAGAAACTGAGGCCCACAGAAGACAATCAACCCGCCTAGGCTCCCAGTAGACCGAAAAGGGAGCCAGAGCTCACCCCAGCCCCGACTCACAGGCTGACACTCCTCTCACCCACCTCCAGGCTTCTGGAACCCAGGCATGGAACCGGGGCTGGTCCCCCTAACTTTCCAGCCTCAGCCCTCAGGTTCTGCACTCCAGGCTGTGGGCTGCCATCCCTCTGCTCACTGGCCAGATCTGCCCTGCTTCTCCCTTTTCCTTCATATCCCCACCCCCTTCCCACCACCCCTCCTCAGGCAAAGCCAGCAGGGGGCGGGGACCCCTTCGTGACGGATGGGCGGCATACTGTTTTCACTTGTCACGCGGGCATACAGAATGACAGACCTTGGGAACCAGGCATTAATACCGAAGATTTATAGTCAAATCTGTCACGGCTGAAGGCACTTCCCCCAAACTTGGCTCAGCCTGAAGGTCGCTTTCTGAGGTGATAAGTGCAAAAAAGATGTCCTCGCCCGCCCTCCTGGGCCCTCCCGCTCCCAGCAGGAGCTCAGGGGGCCCAGCAGGAGTCAGAGCAGAGGACACAGCATCCGGGCTTCTCCAAACGAAAGTCTGAGCCCCTCGCCCACATGTGCCCCCTGCCACCATCATGATGCTCAAATGTGTTCACACATGGCCAGGAGGTGCCAGGGAGGACCAGGGGATGACAGAGGGGCAGAGGATGCTCCTGGGCAGCCCCTAGGGATATCACTGTGTGCCCAAGGGCCGTGCCAGGTAAACCCCCCTCTGGCTACCCAGAAGAGGTGGCTTGGAGGGTGGTGAGGGGAAGAGAGAGCTATGCCTGGCCCAGGTAAAGCGGCCCTGCTCCAAGGATGCACAGCTTAGACCGCCGTCTGATCTCGGGCCCACCTGGGAAGTGGAAGCCGCCCTGCAGGGCCTAGAGGAGACTAAATCACCACTCCGGTCTTCCTAGTGAGGGCCAGGGGTCAATGTCCACCCACTCACCAAATACTCATCAGAGCCTCCAACGATCATGGAAGAGGAGAGCTGAGAGGTGGCTTAGAGACTGACCAGGCCAATGGTCCCATTTTACAGACGGGGAAACTAAGGCTCAGAGAGGAGAAACAAGAATCCAAGTCCCTTCACTCAGTTGACAATTACTGGCACCACAGTGGGGGCTCAGCCTGTTGGCCAGGGCCCTTGACCAGCCGCTTGCTCTGAGAAAAGCCCTTTACTGGGCACGGAGTGGGTCACAGGATGGATAAGGAAGAGGCAAGACTTAAGCATGTGGACCCTTGAACCACAGTGGGAAAGAGCAACGATCACAGCAAGGCATTGGTTCAGCCTACCCTCACAATGACCCTGTAAGTAATACGTTGTTTTTTCCATTTTACCAAAGAGGAGACTGAGGCATCGGTCTAACGGCCAGTTGTCAGAATCTGGGGCCCACCTTCTGACCACCGTGCTCTCCTGCCTCCCTGGAAAAGGCAACTGGCCAACACCATCACAGACATGCCTTGACTCGCTGCCAAAGTTTGGTCAGTGAGGGCTAGGCTCTCCAAGACGAGAAAGGGCTCCTTGGACTGAGGTGGTCTCTGAGGGCTTCCTGGAGGAGGTGGCAGAGGCATTAGAAAGGAGCCAGAGCCTTCCTAATAAGAAGCCTTCCAGGCTCAGCGCTGGCAGGCAGGCACTCTGACCCAGCCCTGAAGGACTCGCCCTACTGGCCCCACCCGGGGGACTCCTTGGAGTGGGTGCCACTGGGCCCTCAGCAGAACAGGCTGGCTGGGGTGGCTTGGCAGTGCAGGCGGCACTGGCAGCTGGTGCCCCAGCACTGCGGCGAGGGGGCGGGGGAGGCAGCAGGCGCCAGCATCCCGGGCTCTGGAGCCTGGCACACGAGCGTCGCTGTTCCCGGGTTATGGATGAGCTAAATTAGCTGTGACTCTCATTAGCGGCAGCTCCTAATTAGTGAAAATTAATATTGGCTTTGATAAAGACATTGGCGCCAGCTTTCCAAGGCAGAGGCATTATCGACCTTGTCAGCAGGGCTAACAACTGGGTAAGTGGAGGCAATCGGCGCCCAGGAGTAGGCAACGGGTCATGGAGGGAGCACAAGGCTCCCGGGCCCTGTCCCTCCGCGGCTCTTAGCCCTGGGGGCAGGGCCGTGAGCAGTCCCGCCCAGGGCTCCCCAGCCCTCCAGCAGTCCTTCTGCAGGGGCCTCTCCCCACCCCAGAGGTGCCGCTGGGACCCCCAGCAGGCCAGTCCTGGGGACAGCTGGCACGAGGGCCAATGAGACTTCACATTATTAATATCGCTTGGCTACTATGTGCCCCAGGAAGTGTATTAAATGTTTTCACATGGATTTAACACTCCCCAAATCCCTGGAAGTAAATACTTTAATTGTCTCCACTTTACAGATGAGGAAAACTGAGGCCTGGAGAGGTAGAGTAACTGGCCCTGGGACAGGCAGAGGGAGCTCTTAGTTCTTCCAGAGTGTTCATCGTTATTTTCTCCATCTTTTTTCTCAATCTATTTAGTACTATGGAGAACCTGAATTTCAATTTGGGGCCACTAAAACATTTCTCCTGAAACTGCTCAGGACAGTCTCCAGACTTGGTATCCCAGATGCTGCCTCTCTGGCGGGGGCACCCAGGAGCACCCCTTCTCCTCAGGCAGTGACTGAAGCCTGGAGGCCTCGGCTCACCCAGGCCCCAGAGAGGCTGTTGCCATGTGACCAGCTCTGAGGCCTTGTCCCTCAGGCCCCTTGGGAGGTGACTAGGAGGGTGTGGTTTCCCTTCATCCCATCCCTGCTCCCCAGCTGGGGACCCTGAGTCCTGCCTGGAGAAATGAGGGGAAGTAACAGATACATCTATTTTTAATCCAAATAAAGGGAAAATGTTTGCCACCATGGAGTTTATAAAAATAACAATGCATTATTCGGGCATTAATAACAATAAAGATGTCAAACTGTCAGATAAGAAGTTAATCTCATTCGAGCACAATTAAAGATGCTATTATCCCACCACCTGGGGCCACTTTGGCTTCTACCACTCAGCAGGCTTCATCGATAAAGGGCCATGCCAAGAGCACAGGAGGCACCGGCGCGGCCCGCCTGCTCCGCCCAGCACTCGGCTGCTCCCTCAGTGACCCCAGCACAAGGATGCAGGCCGCTCAGCTATGGAGGACCTGGCAGGACCTTCAGGGCCAAAGGATGGAGGTAGAGCAAGCTGGGGTCTGGGCCTGCATGCCTGCCATTCACCTGTGCCTTCTCTGGACACATGATTCCAGGGCCCGTCCTCGGGACAAGCAGAGGGCCCCCTAGCCTCATGTTCCTGATGGTGTGAGAAGGTCCAACCAGGCAGAGAAGCACTCTTACACGGAGCAGAGAGGGAATCCAGCTCAGAGGACCAGTCACACGGGTGATGGAGGAGCTGAGAGGCCAAGCAGGGGATGGTGCAGTGACCCAGAGATCAGCAACAGCAGGAAGCCATCACTGCCAGCTCTGCACAGGAGGGACAAGGGAGGAAGTGGTGTTTCCAAAACCTAGGGGCCACGGTCACCTGGTGGGAGCTGGAGCCGCCAGCCAAGGAGAAAGCAGAGGGAGGCTTCTCCCTTTTCCCACTGACCAGTCTCCTGCCAGGGCCTCCCACTGGCTAAATCCAGACGGGAGCCAGCTGACCCAGGAGTCTGGGAAAGGCAGGCCACAGGGTTGGCTCCCTGCGATTCAGAGCAGAGCTGGAGAAGATCAAGACTGGATCCAAGGGCAAAAAGCTCAGGACTGGCCCAGGGTCCAGCCCGGAAATTCACTCCCCCGCCATTTATCGAGCGTCAAATCCATTCCAGGCGCATCTGTGGATGCGGGAGATTTGAACATGAATTAGAAGCCACATCAGTCCTCAAAGCAATTACTGCGTAGTGAAGGAAATAAACACATGAACAGATCATTTCCACGTGATACGATAGGGGATGGGCTGTATCACAGGCCATGAGAGGGCAGAAGACAGATCCCAAGGAAGGAATTCCAGGAAGGCTCTCTGGAAGAGAAACAGCATGAGATGAATGAAGGAAAAGAGAGAGCAAAGGAAACCCAGGAAGGGCATATCAGGCAGTGAGGAACTGCATGAACAAGACACTGAGGCAGGAAACAGCGGAAGGGGGGCAAGTTAGAACAGGACAGGTTCAAGGAGGAGTTCCTATGGGGACACGATGAGTGCAGGTGCCAGGCCACAGCTGGGTCCATGCATCCTGAGCCTGGGGAGGTGGCTGGAATGTGGATGGTGACCTGGGTATCTTTGGCTTGGGGTGGTCATGGAACAAACGGAGGGGGAGATCCAACCATGGAGAGCATGCAAAGGGGCAGAGGGCACATTCCTGGGAAGTACTATGCTGAGTGGGAGATGGAAACCAAGAAGGAATGGTCAGAGAGGTGGGAGAGAAGCAGGAGGGCGCCCGGAGAGCACCAAGTTAGGTCATGGGTCCCTGCAAGGCCAAACACAGTGGGGTCGGGTGGTAAGTCTGAAAGCAGCCCCTGAACTGGGCAGGGGAGCCCACTGGCTGGCTTCCGTGTGAGCCACGTTGGCAGAGTGTGGGAGCAGGAGGCAGGCTGCAAAGGGTGGGGAGTAAGATCTGAGGGGGCCTGAGGTCAAGAGAGAGCGAGTGTAGACCACTTGTCAAGAAGCCTGGTGGCACGATCCGTAACATTAAAACTGCTGCTCTTCAAAAGACACTGCTAAAGAATGAAAAGACAAGCCACAGACTGGGAGAAAATGCTTGCTGCTCATGTATCTGATACAGGACTCCTACCCAGAATACATAGAGAACTCTCAAAACTCCGTAACGAGAAAACAAACAACTCGTCTTTCAAAAATGGTCAAAAGACAATATGGAGCAACAGGAACTCTCATTGATTGCTGGTGGGAATACAAAATGATATAGCCACTTCAAGAGATAGTTTGGCAGTTTCTTACAAAACTAAATGTACCATATGTAAGAACCATACCATGCAGCAATCGTGCTCTTTAGTATTTACCTAAAGGAGCTGAAAACTTATATCCACAAAAAAACCTGCACAAAGATGTTTATAGCAGCTTTGTTCATAATTGCCAAAACTTGGAAGCAATCAAGAGTCCTTTAATGGGTGAACGAATAAATAAACTGTGCTACATCCAGACAACGTAATGTTATTCAGCATTAAGAAGAAATGAGCTATCAAGCCATGAAAAGACATGGAGGAAACTTCGATGCATATTAGTAAGTGAAAAAGTGAATCTGAAAAGGCTACATACTGTATGATTCCAACTATGTGACATTCCAGAAAAAGCAAAACTGTGGAGACAGTAAAAAGATCAGTGGTTGCCACGAGGTAGGGGGTAAAGAGGGATGACTAGGCAGAGCACAGAAGATTTTTAGGGCAGTGAAAATACTCTGTAGGATACTATAATGGTGAATACATGTCATTACACATTTGTCCAAACAATGTACAACACCAAGAGTGAACCCTAATGTAAACTATGGACTTTGGGTGATGATGATGTGTTAATGTAGGTTCATCATTTGTAACAAAGGTACCACTCTAGTGGGGAATATTGATAGTGGGGAATCTATGCATGTATCGGGGCAGGAGGTAATAGGGGAACTCTGTTCTTTCCACTCAGTTTTGCTGTGAACATAAAACTGCCCTAAAAGATAAAGTCTATTATAAATAAATGCATAAATGCTTTAAAGGAAAAGTCATATTTATATTCATCAGTTTCACTACTTATTAGCTACGTAAACTTGGGCAGACCATTTAACTTCTCCTTATATTTAAAATGAGAATAATAAAAATTACATCGCAGGATTTTGAAGATGACATTTTCGAAATCCCTGTGTCCTTAACAAGCGAACAACGAATGTATTTTCTTCTCCTTCATGAAGTTTGCGCCATATGTCTAACCAAAGAAGCATTCGTCCATGTGTCTTTTTCACTCTTAATAAAGTAATTTTAAAAATGTGTATTATTTTAAAAAAACAAACAAACAAACAAAATGGTCAAAAGATCTGAATTGCCACTTCACCAGAGTAGATATATGCATGGCAAGCAAGCACACGAAAAGATGCTCAACATCACAGTGTTTAGGGAAATGAAAATTAAAACCACCACGAGATACCACCACCAGCTACTAGCATGACTAAAATCAAAACACCTCCCACAATGGAGGTTACCAGGGGCTGGGGGAGGGGAGAATGGAGTTATTGTTTATAGGGTACAGAATTTCTGTCAGGATGATGAAAATGTTCTAGAAACAGACAGTGGTGATGGTCGCACAATATTGTGAATATATTTAATGCCGCTGAATTGTACACTTAAAAATGGTTAAAATGGTAAATTTTATATTACATATATATTTTACTACAATTTAAAAAAAAAGACCTCCCACACCAAGTGCTGACAAGGGAGCACCCAGGACTCGATACGCTGCTGATGGGAATGTCAAACAGTACAATCACTTCAAAAAACAGTTTGGCAGTTTCTTAAAACGTTAGACATACAGGTATGATTCAGCAAGCCCACTCCTAGACATTTTCCCAAGAGAAAGGAAGGCATTACGTCCGTGTGGAGTACACAAATGTGCACGGCAGCCTTACGTGGAACAGCCAAAAACTGGAACAACCCCAATGTCCATCAACAGGCGAATGGATCAACAAATGGTGGTTACCTTTACAATGGAATACAGCTCAGCGGTAAAGAGGGCTCGACTGCTGACGTACGCAACAATACGAACGACCTCAAAATAAGTCTGCCGGGTGAAAGAAGACAGACAAAAAGGGTCTTTACAGTATTACTCCATTTACGCAAATTTCTGGAAAATCCAAAGGAATCTATAGTGACAGAAAGTAGATCCGTGGTTACCTGGGGGGGGAGGGGGAGGGAAGGATTACAATAGAGTGCAAGAAACTTTTGGGGGTGATGAATATCTTAATTGTGGTGAAGGTTTCAAGGGTATACACATATCTCAAAATGATCAATTATACACTTTAAATGGTGTCGCTTCTCATTTATGTCAGTTGTACCTCAACAACACTGTAGAAAATTTTGTTTTCTTCAAAGAGCTTGCATGGAAAAGGAAGGAAAGCTGGTGGAGGGAGATTCAGGTGCAGGAGGGCTGTATTTTAGGATGGAAGGGACATGAGCCGCTTTGGGGTTCTGGTGGGGAGGGGGCTGCTGAGCCCTCCTCAGGCCACAGAGAAGGAGCCCAGGAGAAAGAGCCCCTGAGAGCCAGCATGAGGGGAGCTGGCGCCCTGAAGGCAGAGGGGACCTGGGCGAGGGCTAGGTCGCTGGTGGAGGGCATTCTGGGAGAGCCGAGGGGAGAGGGTGTGAGCAGCGACTTGCCGGCCTCAGCCCCGCCGCCCGCCAGCTCCTGTGACAGAGTCTCTTGGTTACTGACCTCCGGTGCTATTTAAATCTTTGTATGCAGGTGGCGGGCTGTGGCTCCCAGTAGACTGAAAACTCCTAATACTAACTATAAACTTAAAATTCTCTTAGTGCTAAGCACAGAGCTCTGCTCATGACATTTGCTGGATGGAGGATGAAGGATGGAGAAGGAGCAGGGAGGGAGAGAGGGCGCCCTCTGGCTTGGGCCTGGCCTGCCTGGCAGGGGCCGAATGTGCGCCTCTGGCAGTAGAGGACGTTGCTCTCACGGCAGAGCACCCGTCCGGACAACAACAGCCCCCTTTACTCTAGCACCACCAAAAGTATTGCCCAGAGGCCCTGGGGTTTGGGGAGACAAGGCCCAGGGGGAGGTGAGGACATCTGGGAGAAGGAAGATGAGCAGTGACAGAGGAGAGGGAGAGAGGGAAAGGAGCATGGAGGAGAGAGAAAAGGTAAATAAAAAGGGACACATGTCAGGATACAGCAGAGAGTTTAATAACTGGGTCCATCTCTAAGCTGGGGGCAGGGGGACTAGGACAAGAGAGTCATGGTCCCTCCCTCGAGGACGGCCCCTTCTGGGGATGGGAGAACAGATACGGAACTAATGGCTGAACTCAAGTGCTAAGTGTGAAACAGGGAATGTAGAAATTAGCCAGAAGCCGGCTGGGGCAGGACACCAGGGCGTTTGGAATCAAGGGGCCCCAGGAAAGAGGACCTGATGAGCACGAGGTAGGGGAAGAGTGGAGCAGAGTGGAGCAGAGGTACCAGCCGGGAGTCCGGAGCCTGGGTCTCGTTCCAGCTTTGCCTTCACTCACAGTGTGACCTTGGGATCCCACACTCAGTTTGCTCCTCTGCACAGTGGAGAGAAGAACATCGGCCAATCCACGCAGCGCTGTCTAGGTTCCAGGCACTATTCTAAGCTTTACTGTGCATAAGTTTCTGCACAACACCCCTATGCGTATATAGTATCGCCATCCTCACTTCATGGATGAGGAAGCTCAAGCACAGAGAGATTAAGTCGCTTTCCTAAGGGTACATAGGTGTTGGTGGTGGAGTCAGCCTTTGAATCCCAGCAGTCAGCTCCCAAGCTCCCAACCTAGGCTCTTAACCACCGCACTACACTACCTGCTCGCCCAACCCCACAGGTTGTGCTACTGGGATTCATTAAAGGACTCTGTTGAAGGTCTGCATGAGTGGTTCTCAAAGTGTGGTCCCCTGACCAGCAGCATCAGCATCACCTGAGAAGCCTGTAAGAAATGCACATTCTCAGGCCCCACCCCAGACTTTCTGATTCAGCAGGTCTGGGGTGGGGCCCAGCAATCTGTTTTAGCAAGCCTTCTAGAGGATTCTGACGCATGCTAAAGTCTGAGAACCACTGGTACACACTATCCACCCACAAAACGTTCTCATTCAAGTGCACACTCTTGTTTGAGAGCTCAACTTGCTGAAATCAGACGGTTGTTCTCAGCAGCCCAGATCTCACGGGGCGTCCTTCTCTCTCCTCTCTGGGGTCTCCAAAGGGGCTCGCTCAGCCATTTTGACTTGCGGCTAGCCCTTCCTCACACCCTCTCCTCCACCCCCCCACAAAGAAACAGCTTGGGCTCCACAAAGCAAAAAGAGCTCGTGCTCTTTAAGTAATAATAACCCAGAGCACACGCGTCCCTGCAGGGCTCACAGGCAGCCCCTTGCTCTGCCCCAGATTCCAGCCTCCACGGTGGCCTGTGCCCCCATGTGTGCGCACGCACACACATGCCCCTCATGCTGCCTTGTCGACGGACTGAGATGCTCCACGTCGGTTGCTACAAATGTATAGAAGAAGCAGGGTATGAAATCAAGGTGAAGTCGCACTCTTACACACATACCACATGAGGAGACAGAGGCGTGTTCACAAGCAGGGCACCACCTCACAAAGACCCATCAGCACACACACTCACACACATGTGGGCAGGGACATACACACAGGGACAGGGACACACACACACAGGACAGGGCACCACCCCTACATGAGGTGGCCTGGATGGGGAGGGGAGCCAGGCCCTGTCCTCTCCTGAGGGTCCTGCCTGCTCTGACCCTGGCCGTCCCGGGTGTGGCAGCTCGAGCGGCCCAGCTCTTCTGAGCCGCCGCCTTCTGAGCATCCGATTCCTCCCGCCCTCAGGAGGAAAATTACGACCTCCTCAGGGAGGAGTTTTTTTATTTTTGGTGTTTTTCGCTCTCCCCTCGTTCAGCGCCCGGCACAAATTTATGACTATTTTTCCAGGCCCGCTGAAGTAAGAGGTAATGGCTTTCAGCGGCTTGCCTCCTCTCACCTGTCACTCACCGCCAGCTACCTGACAGGACTGCAGACAATGTTCCAATCACAGGGGCTGCTTTCTCCCAGGGAGCGAAGAATTCATAGTGGCCGTGGGGAGAGTTATTTCATTCCTGGACGGAACAACGTCAGGTAAACAGCTGTAAAAATTCATAACCCGCAGGGCTGCCTCTGGCCGAGGGGTGGGCCTGTCGCCCACGGGCTCCTGGGTCTGAGCTGGCCCAGCTGGGGCCTGGAGAGCCGGGTGGCACCTGCTGACTCGAGGCCCTTGGTTCCTATCAGCCCATCGACTCCAGCCTCTCGACCTTGAGTAGGTCACGTGGCTCCTGTACCTGGAGCCCCCGAGCTGCTCCCTGGAGAGAATTTTCTTTGCCCTCAGGGCCAGGGGGAGGATGGCCAGGCATGAACAGTGGTCAAGAGCCACACACTCCCTCAGGGGCTGCCCCTGCTGAGGGACTACGGCCAGCTGCCCCGTCTCTGCTGCTCATTTGAAAACCTGTGCTCCCCCCTGCCAGCGCGCCCAGCCCAACATGCAGCATGACGGAAACCTGCTGTCTGTGCTGTCCGCAGAGCCGCCGCTCCCCACGCCGCCTCGGCCGCATGAACGAGAAACGAGTCTTCTGTTCTTATTTAATTGTAATTAATGCAATTTAAACAGCTACATGTGGCTGGGGCTACTGTTTTAGACAATGCAGCATTATACTTTCCCACACACTTGAAGTGTCTCCTACTGAGAAAAACGGGGACAGGATTAGAGCGTCCTCATCCTAGGCTGCTGTGAGGACTGAATGAGACAAGGCACTAAAGTGTCGGCACCTGGTTGGCCCTCCATCAACGACAGCTCTTACTAATGCTATGGGACATGGTCAGAAGGACAGAAGGAAAGGGGATTTGAATTCCGGAATGTCAGGTTATAATAGCACTTTAAATAACTTACTTTCCCATCATTAGATTTCTGTTTAAGTTACAAGGAGATCTAGCTGCCACCAGTGAAGGGCACATGGGATGCATGACCGGGGCCAACAATCAATTGTCCATGAGAGGTCCTGTGGTCCTGCTCTACCATCCCCCTCTGCTCCCTCCTTCCCCAAGCCCCTTCCTCACCTGGCCTCGCCCAGGAATGCAAAGGTGAGTTGTTTGCCCCGGCTCTGGCACAGTGGGGCTGAGCGACACTGCTTCCGGATGAGCCAAGCCCTCACCTCAGATAACTGGTGGGCCTCAGAAGACTTCTCTTCTCTCGAGCCAGAGCATCCGGGAGATGCAGCAGGGCCGGCCGAGGGAATGACTGCTTGACAATCCCCTAAGCCCCCACAGTCAGGGACTCACCGACAGACTGCCCTGGATGTCACTCTTGGCTCCACTGTTTACTAGTTCTGTGACCTGGTGAGTTCATTGTTCTCTCTGAGCCTCAGTTTCCTCTCCTGCCACATAGAGACACACACACCTACCTGACGGGTTGTCATAAAGATCTGATGCAATAACGTGTACAAAGTGCCTGGCATCTTGTGGGTGCTCGATAGATAGAAGCTGTTATTACCCTTGTTACCATTATTCAGAAGTAGCAGAACACACTGGATAAAAGGCTGGTTGCTGACGCCAGACCACCCAAGTTCAAATCCCAGCCCCACCCCCACTCACAGCTGTATGATCCTGGGCAAGTCATGCAACTGTGTGCCTCAGTCTCCCCATCTATAAAATGGGAATGGTTACCACGGCACCTTCCTCACACGGTCGTTATTAGGTTAAAAGAGCTTACTGCATTACTGACACAGAGTAAATACTGTATGTGTTGCTTCGACTAAAATATTCTAACGAGGCCTCCAAACATAGAGTAGTGGGTGGACAGTGTCTACAACTTCCTCATAAAGAAGCGGCCAACGTCAGAAACCCCAGCAGGCCTGGGTTTTGATCTGTTGATGGCAGGACACTGCCCTGGCCAAAACGAAGGGGCAGAGAATGAGGAACTCGGCAGAAAACCTTCAGGAAAAACCGAGCAGTTCTAACATGAAGGCGCCTTCGACTTCAAGGGTCTTGGCTCTCAGACACCCTGGGGACTTTACACCCAATGATGTTCGCTCACGAGACAGTCAACATCCTGATTGACAGATGAGAAAACTCCAGCAGGAGAGCCGGCTGGAAAGAGGATGCTACCTCCTTCCACCTTCTGTCCTGCCTTCCCTGCCACTCACCCACCTCTCCCAGAGCCAGAGAGCACAGGCTGAGAAAGAGAAGCCCCGGGGGCCAGCGATGGGGGGATGGGGGGGCAGCCCTGTCCTCCTGTCTCATTATGCTTTTAATGGCATCAGACTGGACAGAAAATAACTGGAAAGGAAAAGGAAACACTTCTTGCCAACTGGGTGAGGGAGGGCTGGGATTAACCAGCCTTGAGGGTGTGCCAGGCTCTGTGCTGGGAAAATGTCATATGTCACAGCCCATATGTCATCTCACAAATGAGGGAACCAGGCTGGAGCAGGGACAAGCAACCTGGGGCTCCCAGGCAGCCTGTCTCCCCGATGTGGCCTGGGTCTAATTTCAGAACATGGCCTCCTTCTGGCCACTTCTCAAATAGACTCAGCTATTTACATTTTTGGAGCTAAAAAGCAGTGCCACTTTCCTCATGGATGTGTTTCTAGTCTATAAAGTAGGTAACCTAAGTTGTAAAAATATTCATTCTCCTCCCTGACCGCCACCTATGACACTCGATGAAGCTATTTTCATTTTAGATGGAGGGATATGCAGCTGGTAAACATTTTAATTTTCCTAAACTGGCCTTCAGGCAAAAGAAGAGGTGCTCACCCTTGGATCCAAGGCTAAGTTCAATGTCCTGCCCAGTGGGGCAGGCGCCATGCGGCACTACCCACAAGTGTCCTCTGGCTTCCTCTGTCCAAAGAGTGAGGACAAGGACTGGACCAGGCTCAAGGGGACCTTAGACTGTCGACAACTGAGCAGCCGTTTGCTTTTAGGAAGCACCTGTGCAAGCAGGGGCAGACGAGGCTCCCCAGGTGGGACAAGAGTTACCATCCCTGCCATTGCACACCTGCGGCGGGGCAGGCCCTGTGCTCACCGCAGTCGTTATTTCACTCGATAATCACAACAGCTCTACAAAGTGCGTGGCCCCAGCTCCATTTGATTGATGAGAAAACTGAGGCTTCCAGCAGTGAAGGGTCAGCTCGAGGCCCCAGCATGCGTGGGGCAGGGCCAGGGCTCAGAGCCCCTTCCTCCGAGGCTCAGGGCCTCTGACACCATGCTGGGAGTGCTCAGCCAAGAGCTGGCAATGGACGGCTTGGCTGCTGACTGGGAGGACAGGGCATTCACAGGCTTCAGAACCACCCTCTGCTCCTCCTCCTCTCTGCTCAGCCCAAAACGCCCCCACCAGATCCACATCTCCTTGGGCAGGACTCCCTCCCATGCAGCGGGGGTGGGGGGGGGGGGCCTGAGGAGAGAAGCAGTTCCTTTCTCCTTAATTGACCGTAAATTGCTCCAGAGCTTTTAATGAAGTCCGTCAGGAGTAATTATGTCCGCTGCTGCTGCGCGGCCACTCTATGTAAACACAAAAGGCGGGGCTGGGGGCAAGCTGCGCTGGGCACCTCTCCCGGGCCGCCCCTCCCCCGGGGGCCCCTCTTAACTCACACATCTGTTCCCGATGATGAGCCACAACTGAGGTGTAGGAAACACAGGAGACGTCCCAGGCAGGGCACCTGCCAGACGGTCAGGCAGGCAAGAAGTGGGTCTCAGAGAGCCCAGTGCGACGCCCATGGGGCAGATGCCACCGAGGCTGGGAACTGAGGAGGCCCGGATGACGGAGGGCTCGCGCCAGACTCGAGGGCCAATTCCAGCGGCTGGGAAGCAGCACAGCAAGGGCGGGGGTCTCAAGTGGGGTCCCCAGATGGGCAGCAGCCTCACCCAAGAACCTGTGACTGCAAATTCTTGGCCCCCAAGCCTACTGACCAGAAACTCAGGGGTATGGCTGGCAATCTCTGTTGTCACAAGCCCTCCAGGGGGTTCTGAACTGCTGGTGGGAGGGAAAGAAGGCAATGGGAGAGACTTGTTATCCTCAGTTTACGCGATGGGGAAACTGAGGTCTGAAGAGCTGAGGCAGTTTACTCAGGGCACACCGGGGAACAGAGCTGGGCACTGCAGCCCTAGCCCACCCTGTGGCCAGCTGTTTGGGTCAAATCTCAGCGCTGACATTTGATGGGCCCTTGGACTTTGGACAAGTCACTAACTTTTCCTCCTCCATAAGCAGGGGCAGTAGTGCCCCTATGTGTTGTCATGAGCATCAGATACGTGGGAACTGGGCACAGGCTCTGTGAGCTGCTTCCATCCCAAGTCGCTGCCATCACACGTGGAGTCCTGTGATACAACAGGGCACAGAGAAGAGCGAGGACTGCAGAGGAGATGTGGACTGTGTTAAAAATGACAGCAGGCTGGTGCCAGCACCGGATTACTACCCCCGCCAGGGCGCCGACTTTTAACTATTACTCTGGACCCCTGCCACAGGAAAGTCCCTGCCACCTGAGCACTCCCATCCGAGCTGTCCCTCGTGAGTGGCACGTCTCCCTGTCATCTCCTCTCAAGCACGCCTCTTCCTCGGAAAAGGCTTCCCTAACCTAAGGCTGTCACAGCCCAGGATGAACGTGCTCTTGGCTGGGACAGGCACTTGAGTTGCTACACAAAGAACTAGTGCCACCAGTGTACCACTCCCTGTGCCAAGCTCCACAGGGAACACTGAGGAAGGAAGGCCATTGGTGCTCACTGTCACCCTACTGCACATTCCAGTGGCCCCTAACAATGCTTCCAGACATGACCCCTCCCTCAAAGAGTTTACAACTTGGTCTAGGCCCTGGCTCCACCCTAGAGTACCAAGGGGCTGCAGGGGCGGCTGATTAGGACAAACATATGAGGTGACGGGTGGAGCTGAGCTATAGGGCCCCACAAGGGACTTTGCTCCCCTAACCTTGTGCCCTGTGTGTCAACACCAAGCAAGGCTGATCCCACAAGGACACCTACCCAATAGTGTACTGAGTCCCCACACTATGCACCCACTCTGATCTGCTGATGAATCTACCAGCCTGCAGAGCTGGTGTCCCTAGTAATGGGGCTGGGCTGCACCCAGGGCTAACAGGCTGCCAGCAATCAAAGAGATTTGTCCGCAGGCTCTGATCCACTCACCTCCACTCTACCTGCACTGTCCAAGGCTGCCTGGAGCCAGAGGCCACACGGGGACCCACCAGGTGGGCACCAGGGCCCTCGCCCCACATTCTCAGGCAGCACAGGATGCATAAGGTGGCAGCGACAATGACCTGCCTTGCAATGAGGCCAGAAGCCACTTCTTGGCACCCAGACAGGGCAAGTGCGGTGTCTGAACCCCGTCAACACTGCTCACCGAGGGAATGTGGCAGATAAACGCCGCCTCCCTGCCCGTCAGGGCTGAGTTACCCACAACATAGGGTTCCTCTAGAGAGCTCATAAAGCAGCTGATGTGGCGCAGCAGGCTCAACGCTCAATAAGCCCTCCATCTCACTCCAGTCGGACGCCAGCATATTCATCCTGAATTATCCGTTCAAAGGCCAAATCAATCCCAGCAAGTACTGGGGCTCCCCTCGCACACAGTCCTGCTGCCAAGAGAGCCCAGGAAAGGAGGGTCCCCAGGCAGCGCTGTGACACCAGGGATTGGGGACAGGGAGAGGCGGCTGAGACACACCCTCCACCTCACCCAAGGGCAAGGGCCCAGAGGGAACCAGTTTGAGGCGCTTGTCCCCTCCAGCCACTGTAGTATGAAGGCAGAGTGAGGAATCCGCAGAAGAGAGGCCGCAGATGGCGGGTGAGGACCCCGTACGGGCCCCTGCACTGGAAGGCTCTCCTCTTTCCCTACTCTGACCTACTCACTTATAAAGAGGCTAGAGAGTTGGTTACAGAAAGAGAAAGACCCGGGCTTGAATCCAGCTCTGCAACTTAAAGACTGTGAGTCCTTGGGCAAGTGACAACCTCTCTAAGCCTCAGTGTCCCCATCTGTAAAGTGAGCTTAATATCTACCTCCTTCAGAGGGAGCTGTGAGGATAAAGTGTGCGAGACACGCAAAGCCCTTAGAGCACCACCAGGCCCATGGAAGGGTGGCCGGGAGGAGAAGGTGGGCAACGTCTGTCCTGAGTCTGAGGGCCCGCTACAGGAGCTGGGGATCTCCAGAGCAAAGCAGAGCAGACGCAGGGGCGGGCCTCTCTTCAGACCCTGGACAGCTGTCACATGAAGAAGGACAGGCTGGCTCCAGGGAGTTCTAGGCAGACCAGGATGGACGGGGAGTGGCAGCAGGAGGCAGACAGCCCCTCAGTAGGCTGCTGGTGGACCACCTGGTGAGGCCGGGCCTGGCCAGCACCTGTACCACCTGTTGGCAGACAGCTATGTCGAAGAGATTCCTGGTCAGGCTGGGAGCTGCCACCAGGGACCCTGGGCCTCACTCACCTGGAAGGTGGAAATGACCCTTGGAAGAGCAATGTGTGAAGCCACATCAAATATTTATGTGTTGGGCACAGTGGGCTTGGGACCCCTAGGGCATCATTCCTGTCCCCAAGCTGCTTCTCGTCTGGTTGGGAAAGCATGAGTCAATGACAACAATAACAGTTAGCATCTATTAGTGCCAAGCACAGTTTGAAATGCCTGAAATCAACTAACTTATTTAATCCTCACCACAGTCCTAGGAGTATACAGTGTGATCATCACCCCCATTTTCCAGATGAGTAAACTGAGGCAGAGAGAGGTTAAGTAGTCAGTGATACAGTCCACACTTAGTGAAGAAGCAATGGAGGGCTTAAGATAGGAGGTAAGTCTTTCTGTCAGCCCTTGACCAAGAAAGGGTTTGGACACCCAGGAAAGTTGTCCCCTGACAACGTGTTATGCTAGAGGAAGCACTTAAAGACAAATGGCTCAATAAAAACAACGTCTGCCATTTGTACAGCAGTTTGGTTTTTAAACCTGTTTCATAAGCTCCCTGTGAAGCTGGCTGGGCAAGGATGACCATCCCCATTTCCAGGGGAAGAAAAGGAGGCTCAGAGAGGCTAAGGGACTTGTCTATGGTTACACAGCTAATAAGTGGTAGAGTTGGGATTAGAACCAGACCTTGTGCCTCCCCTCCCAGTGCTTGATGCACTGTGCCCAGCGGGGGAGAGGAGGAAAGGGGAGGCACCCAGGTGAGGGGACCTTCAGAGAGATCCTTGCACTAAGGATCAACTTTCCTGGGCGTGCAAACCCTTTCTTGGTCAAGGGCTGACAAAAAAGACTGGATCTCCTATTCCAGGCTAAGCTGTAGTTGGACAGTCAGGCTCACAGGTCCCCTGAGCCACGTAAAAACAGTCGGGCCAAGGGGAGAAATAACAAGTTCAAAGTCGGCTCTGCCTGCCACTGTCTTCCCAACCAGCTGGAGGGTTTCAGCTCCTGTAAATCACACCTGCGGCTGGTTCCCAGGGAGCCCGTGTTCCGGCTGGCTGCAAGCTCAGCACATCCTCACCTGACGAAATAGCTAAGCCAGACTCATCTGCCAGCTCCCAGTCCCCCTAAGTGGGTGCCCGCTGCCTGACCACAGCACAGCTGGCCGAGGCCCCCACCTCCTTAACTGCTGGCCACTGGTGAAGGCTGTGGGCCCAGGAGCAAGTCACCTGGTTAATCTCATATTCATCCCTTTTCCTCAGCCATTTTTCAGCAGTAGTTCCAACCCTGCACAGTACGTCCAGCAAGGACTAGCATCTTCTGAGTAGCGCAGGAAAGCGAGGCCCAGACAGGGAAATTGACTTGCCCAAGCTCACACAGCTGCCTGGGAGCAGAGCCAGGCCTGGGATCCAGACTCCAGCCCCACTCCTGGGCCTGTGCTCCCAGACAAGCTGTTCTTGCCACTCTTCCTCCTCAGGAGCAGCCGGCCCTTCAGCCAGCACCTCTCCAATCTGCATCCCTGGTCACTGAGACCATCTCCTGGGTGACAGACTGAGGAAAGGCCCACACAATCCTGGGAGGCAGCACAGTGGGGTTGTAAGAGTCTGGACATTGGAGATTGAACTCTTGGGATTAAAATCCTGACTTAGCTGTGGGAGCTTGGGCAGCTTGCTTGACCTCTCTGAACCTGTAACATGGGGAACATGACAGAACAGACTCCCATCATTACTGCTAAGGATTTAATGAGATTGTGCAGGTAACTAGTAAAATGCAAGTACTAAATAATTACTATTATTATTTTTGTTTTTAACCACAACAGCCTATGTCTGTCATCCAAGACACTACACAAATTGCTTGCCCCACTGCTGGTCGGCCTTCTAAAACGCCTCTCCCGCGGCTTCAGCCTTCAAAACCCAGCCACCTGATGCCAGCTCCAATACGAAGCCTCTTCATCCCCGTGCCCAGAACGAACTGCCCCACTGTTGGCATCGGCAGCACTCCCAGCTCACGCCTCCCTCTTGCCTGGGGTGGGCTGGGCCTCCACCATTGCTCCTCTTCTCCACTCCAAACTGGGGTCCTGAAAAGCAATGACCCACATACAGAATCCCAAAGTTGTGGTTAGGTGAAGAGGGTCTGGGGTCAGGCAGCACTGGGTTCAAGTCCAACTTCCATCCTACACAAGATGTGTGACCCTGTGCAAGTTGCTCACCCTTTCTGAGCCTCTGCCTCCTCATCCGTAAATTGGGGGTTATAAGGCCCGCTTTCTCGGGGTGCTATAAGGGTTCCATGAAGCACTGTGTATGAAGAGCTTACCTGGACAGGTGAGTGCCTGATGGAAGATAGCTGCCACTTCCCAGTTATCTTGAATGTGCGAGTCCCCACCCCACCCCCAGCACAGCCTGGCACAGGTGTGCAGTGCAGGCCATTAACGGCCCGCCCGCACGACAGGTGGCACATCATCGTTATCATTAGTGTTATTATGGCTGCGTCCAAAACACCTGCCCCATCTCCCCACCTGTGGTGAGGGGCAGTCCACAGCTGGGGCTGCCACAGGCTCCACCTCTGCCCAAGCAGGAGCCTCTTGGGAGTGGCTGTGGCCCAAAGGACCCCCAAGAGGGCACGAATCTGACCTATCACCTCCTTTGAGGGCCTATGCTGCCGTGGAGAGTGATAGAGGAGGCCAGGTCACGGAAGCTCCCAGGCCCTGTCAGGGGTCCTGCGAGTCATACCCCCTCCCAGAAGGAGCAGTAAAGTCCCTGCTCCGGGAGGACACTAAGAACCCAGGGCCCCAGGCCCCTTGGTCCCGGCATCTGATCATCTGCACAGATCCTGGGTCACCTCCCTCCTCTAAAACCATGCCCCCCACCCCCCCAAGCCGAAGCCACAGCCCTAGGAAGCCTTGAGCTGTCCTTACTGCCCTCCCTAAGCTCCACCCCCAGACCGCGGGAGCTGTGAGCACCTCGAGCCCTTTCTCCAAGCTTTAAGTCCCAAGCTCGCAGCCCAGCAACCCAGGAGGACGCCCTGCTGCCCCAGGCCGGAGGCACTGTGCGCGGCATGCGCGGAGCTCCGAATTCCGGGGGCAGCTGGTGTGAAGTCAGGGTAGCCTTCACCTGGAATCCAACAGTAATCCACGGGGACCCTTGGGCAAGCAGCCCCTCTCGGGCCTCAGTTTCTCCATCTGTGAAGTGGGAGTGTTTGACTAAGATAATGGTCATCAAATTGTCCTACAGGAGGCCCCAGGTGTCACCACAAGTCCTCTGAAGATCTGTCCCGTGGGGGGTAAAAGTGAAGATGGGGAAGAGAGGCTGTTGCAGCCCCCACTGCCGACTCTGACCTCAGCTTCGACCACAGGTGACTATTCTCCTCAGCTCTGACTATTGTCTAACGCATTCTATTGCTGTTTTGTTTTTGTATTGTTATGAGCTACCAGGCTACGCTGCCTCTGGACAGGCGGTTGGCAGAAAAGCCCAGCCACGCTCGGAGCACACGCCCCGCTGATGTTCGGGACCCACTGCACGCCTCACGCCCACTCCCTCCAGCCCTGCAATTCCTGCCACTTTACCACCAGCCCTTCCTTGCTGAGGAACTGCTCAGACCCCCTCGTCCCCAGGTCAGTCCTAAGGGACCCTCTGGTTAAGAAAAAAGTCATTCTCACCCTGTGGTTCTCCATCCTTTCCTGAAAGATGATTTCTTCCCTTTCAGAGACAACGGGAGAGGGGCACAGGGCAGGAGGGACAGCCCCTTCCAGGACCACTCCCAGGAAAGGCCCGAACCCCTCTCAGACTGCCCTCTCACCCACCCTCTCCACGTCTGCTCCAGAGCCCCAGGCCCAGATGCTCACTAGCCCTGAGTGTCTGCCTGCCCACACAGCTGGCCATTCGTGTCAGGCCACCCACATCTCCCACTGCGCCCATGGGGGCCGCCCCGTGGGGAGCTGTCTGCGGGCTCGTGGGCACACAGCTCCTCCGTCTGCTGAGACCGCTGACGCAGGGTCAGCCCACCTGAAAACTGCTCTCCCTGGTCCAGACGAAGCAGCTGGGTATTGATGGAGTTTGCGGAGAATTAATCAGCACCGACTGGCAGCGGTGCCACCGCTGCCCGGGCCCCATCCATCCTAATGAATCCTGAGCGCCGCTTTAATGCTCCTGACAGGACTAATTTAGTCGTGCAGGTGATTAGCGTGGGCATTATCACCTGCCTTGTGGCTCAAGATGCTTTGGGGGTCCTGGGGGTCCACTTGGGGAAGTGGGCTCCACGTGCACCAACTGCAGCCACACATAGAGGGACCGGGAGCCAAAGAGAGGGGGATCGGCAAGATATTCAACATCTGCTTGTCCTTGCTTCGTCCCTTCGTTCTCTACTCACTCAACCAGCACGGGCTGAGGCCCGTTTGCACCGGGCACTGTGCTTGGCACAGAGGACACGTGGGCTCAGCTCACTCCGCCGTAAAATGGAGATGACAACGCCTCTGTCTGAGATCCTGTGAGGTCTACAGGAGGCCACGCATTTAAAATGCTTCACAGAGGTCCTGGCAGGAGGCTGGCTGTCCACAAATGCTAACGAGTATGATCACTCTGCAGTCTTAAATTACACATAAAGACTAAAATTATAATTAATTGTAACGCCAATATTAATAAAAGTAATAAGTAAAAATGAATGGCAACGGGGAGTTACACACAAACAACCAGGACAGAACTCGCCGAGCGCGTCCGTGAGGTGAGCACAGAGCAGAGAGAGGTGGGGGCGGGGAGGCTGCGGCCCGCGGGGCAGGCGACCTCGGAGCTACGCCTTGGACGACAAGCAGGCATCTACCAGGCAGGTATGGGGCGAGGGCCGGCCGGGGCGCAGGTGCGGTGGTGACACAGCAGGGGGTGTCGGGGCTGAGCAGGTGACCATGGCAGGACAGCAGGGTGTGTGTGGGGTGGGGTGACAGGCCATGGTCAGGCATCCTCACACCTTCCTCTAGGCACTTGGAGGCTCTGGTTGGAGGTGTGGGAATTGGGACAGAAGGAGTGGCCTGGGTGCCCAGCCCCCAGGGACACCAGCCCCTGAGACCTGAGGTACGAGAATCAGGTGGCCGCTGAGGGACATGGGCTCCATGCCCCTCTCAGAGCCCCTCAGTCAGCGTGATGCCTCCAAGCCAGACTTCGTGCTGCTGCTCTGTGTCCCTCCCTGGGAGCCAGCCAGGGCTCAGCGCCCCCAGGGCCCGCAGCAAATATGCCACACACAAGCGCAGCAGGCAGCTGGGGTGATAAAACTTCGACCCCTGGCAGGACGCGGGTTGCCATTCACAAGCACAGGCACGTCCGGCGTCTGTGCCATCTGGGGGGACATGCTCTCCTGGGCCCACTCTCTGGGCAGCCATCCCTGTCGTTACCCACACCTCGATCCTGACACTCTTCGTGGGGAGCGTCTGACCCGAGACTCCAGGAGGGATGGCGAGCAGGCATGGAGCCAGCCCCAGCCTCTGCCTTGGAAGATCCCCCCACGTGCTCACAAACTCCAGACCTCACTCCTTCCCCAAGGCACCCCGAGCCCCAGGCACACGGCTGAGCCCAGGGGACGCAGAGATGGCCCAGGCCACCTGAAAGCATTCACAGGGCAAAAGAGAGACAGATGAGCAACCGAGAACAAGAACACCGCGACTGGGATTAACAGAGAGGGAAAAAGGTGAAGGAAAGAGCACTTGGATCCTGCCTAGAGAAACCCAGGAAGGCTACATGGAGGTGGCAGCATCTGAACTGACTTGACTGACCAACAGAGGCTTATCACGTTCTAGGCAGCAGGAGCAGCAACAGCAAAGGCTGAGAGGTCAGAAATCACCTTTCACACTCAAGGAACTGCAAGGAGATGGTGTGGCCGGAGTGGCGTGAGTCAGGGAGGGGAGGACGTGAGGCGTGAGAGGTGGCAGGGCCTGGACTGCAAATAGCCTTTATGCCGTCTAAGAACGCTGGCTTTCGTTCCAAGAGGGACGGAGGGGCCTGAGCAGATCTCGTGACAGGCTCTGTCTCAGGTTGAAAGGGCCCCTTGACCACTCAGCTGCTGGGGTGAGAAAAGGCTGCTGCAGGATAAGGGGACCAGGGAGGCCACGAAGACCATTCGGAGGCTGCTGGGGGAGTCCAGTCTTGGCCCCTGGTGGAAGGAGTGGAGGAGCGAGAAGTAAAGAGATTCTGGAAATATTCTGAAGAGAGAGCCAACAGGATTTCCTGATGAATTGGATGTGAGGTGAGGGGGAGAGGGAAGAGGCAGGCGGGCCCCAAGTTTCTGACGGGAAGGATGGAGTTGCACCCTTCTGAGATGCTGAGAGGGGACGGCTGCCCTGGAAGCAGGCGTCTGGGGGAAGGTCAGGGGTTCAGCTTTGGAGACGCTCAGGCTGAGAGCCCCGTAGACGCCCAGGTAGAAAGGCGGGTGCAGAGGTGGACGTATGAGCCGGAGGCTCCTCTGCGAGGAGGCCCAAGCAGAAGGCGGAAATCTCAGAGCTGTCAGCCCATAGAGGGGACCTAAAGCCGTGAGACTAGAGGAGAGGTCCAGGGAGTGAGAACTTAGGAAGAGACACAGGAGCTGGGCCCGGGGCCCTCCCACGCTGAGAGGTCCAGGAGACACAGGAGACAGAGAAGGAAGCTCTGCCCGAGAGGCGACGTCCTGAAGGAGACGAAGACCGGCTGCTGAAAGATCACAAGGTCTGAGAATTAAGGACTGGCTTTGGCCACATGAGGGTCATTGGTGATCTTGAGATGAGCAAGAACAGGAGAGCGTCTGGAGTGGATTCAGGAGGGCAGCTGGAGACAGCACCCTCGAAGAGGCTGTCCCTCATCCTGAAGGTGCCATGTGGCCGTTCACTGCTGGCAGCCAGGGCCAACCAGCCTGACCAGGCACTGCCCTTGATCTGCCCTTGTTCTGCCCGCCCAGGCCAGGCTCTGCTGCCAGAGACTGATGTTCACGTCTGGAGCGAGACACACAGAGACCAGGGGACCCTGAATGTTAACAGACTGGGGGAAGGCAGGGCTACTTAATGACTTCATTTTGCTTCTGTCTTCAGCTGGGAGACGGTCTTCAAAAAGAACATCACGCAGAGGGAATTGGAAGCTGGGATGGGCGAGGAGATAGTACCAGAATGTGTAGCCTCCAAGGGATTTCAGATGGCCGAGCTGTGCCCTCCCGTTCAGCTCCCAGTGAATGAGAGGCCCCATCTCAGCCCCGGAGAGCACACACAGAAACCACCTGCTGAGAGAGCCTGCAGCCAAGCTCCAGCTCCGAGTCTCAAAGGAATTCAAAAACGAATTAATTAAAACACTTAGGACACTGTCTCAAGCACTCAGTAAACACTGTTATTGCAATAATACATATCATACGTATATACTGTATATCATATCCTATGTTATAGCATTATTATTGTTCTGCAAGCCTCTAGTGGTCAGAATTAAGCTCAAGGGGTAGGAGTTCCAGGCACAGGTTTTCATACTAATATCAGGAAGGGTTTTTTGTTCGTGGAACTGTCCACAGCACAGAAATGAGCTGCCTTGTAAAATCACGAGCTCTCCATCACCGGGCGTCCAAGCAGAGGCCAGACAATCAGCCCGGAGCGGGACATTTGGTCTGCCCACAGCTCTGACCGCCTCCTCTGGTGAGCTGACACTCACAACGGCGTGGGATCTGCCTCCAGCCATTGGCACTGACCACCCCACTGAGCCCAGCTCACCTATGTGCTTATATGTCCCCCTGCAACCCCGTGGCTGGCAGGACAGCCGAGCAGCCATCCCTGGGCCACACACAGGCTCTCCCTTCAGTGAGGTCACATGTTCCAGGAGTAGAGCCTTTGGAGGTAATGGTATTGTACGTAAACATCCCAATGATCCAGAGAGGGGACTATCCCATCCCCATTCCGCAGATTAGAACACTGAGATTCAGAGAGCAAAGGGCTAGTGAGAGCCCAGCCTCAAAGTCAAGTCTCTAGGCCACCCCATTCCACATGGCAGGCAAAGGGCCAGCCCCTGAACAAGCCATTTCAACCCTCATCCTCACCCTGGCCACTGCTGCCAGAGGTTTGCACCCTGCCATGTCCACATGAATCCACATCGAACCTCTGAATGGCCGAGGGCCACGTAGGTGACAGCAGTCAGCGGAGGTCTCCAGGCCTGTGTTATCTGAGGGCCTGGAGACATCTACCCAAACCAAAGCTCACTGAGCCCATCTTTGCAATGCCCTCTCACTGGTGAGACATGGAGGTAGAGGCCCAGAGAGGGGCGGCACTGTGCCCAATGCCACACAGCAAGGAATAGAAACTGGGCTAATGACTTTCAGGCCAGAGCTGTGCTGCCCCATCCTGGCGCAAAAGGAAGAAAGGAGGCCAGGAGGGTATAGGCCAGCTCAGAAAGATGAGCAGAGCTGTCTTCCAGCTCACTGAGCCCTCTATCCTCCCTACGGCCCCCTAGAGCCAGGGATTAATCCCCACTGCAAGGGACAGACACCCCCACTCTGACTTGGCTGAGTCCTGGAGTTGCTCCTGGAAGCCGATCGATGCTGCTGTTTGCAGAAGACGATCAAGAGACAGAGCCAGAGGCGGAGCAGGGCCTCCTGGAGGGCTCACGAGGCATCCAGCCCAGGGCCTGTCACTCTCAGCACTGGCCAAGCAATACCCCCCCACCGCCCTTCCCTGCATCACACCCTCTGAGGACCCCACACTCAGGGCCGAGCAGGGCAATGCAGTGTCACAGATGGGGTGGCAGAGCCGGCACTGCTCACCTGGGGCCTTCACCTCTCCCCGCCAGCAGCTCTGGTCAGTTAGTGGCTGGCCACACCTCTGCCTTGATGGCCCACGTGTCCCAAATATATTCCCTCCACCACAAAGGCATCTTGGGAGGATGAGGTTAAAACAGACACTTATAAAAATCGGCCACAGGAACGAGTGTGTGGAGGACCAGGAAGGGGCTCTCTCAGGGCTCTGCTCAAGTGCCACCACTGCCCCAATACATCCTGCTTCCTCCCCTCGGCCCTGCCCCCAGAGGGACGGCCCCTCCTCCTTCAATCCCCCTTGGGACTTAACCAGACATCTGGCTCAGCCCTATTACTCAGGACGCTGATTTCTTTATCCCTGTCTGCAAGAACACTCCAGAGAGGCAGCCACCTCCTTCCTGGATGGCCCTTCAAACACCCAGATCCCCAAACCCCAAATTCCGCCTCACAACGCTGACCCATGGGGGCTGCTAGCACCAAAGGAGGGGCCACTTTCCACAGGGGCCCCCACAATTCCTAGAAATAAAACGCTCTGGGCCATGGGGGCAATCCCCACAACAGTCAGAAACATGCCCGCTGTGCCCAGCACCCACCTGCAGAACAGCTTCCCCCAGGGGCAGTGGAAGGAAAGACCTCTTCAGGGGCTGCTCACCCACCCCACAAGCAGCAGGGACAGCCCGGGGCCGCTGAAGGCTCCCTGCTGCAAGCAGAGGCTTTCTTAGACGAATTTTGCATCTACTCTACCACGCACCTACCTTTGGTTTTATATAAAAGGGTGTTTGAAATTACCTATTAGTTAAATATCTTAACACCCCTCCGCTCTCCAAGCCATCCGCTTCATTTCTAAGTACAAGCAGTGCTCCAGAGAGACGAACCACACCGGCCCCTGATGCACACTGCCTCTGGTGCACAGCCCCGCCCTCGCAGCCACAGAGCAGGCAGACCTGAGTTTAAGCCCCTGATTAGAGGCATTTCCCCAAAATGACCCTGATGAGAATGAGAGGACAGAGGAGGGAGTGTTGGAGGGGGTGAGTGGGACCCTTCCAGGCACTGTTGTTTGCAGCCACTCTCACAGGCACGAAGGCCTTCCCACCAGCACAGCCGCACGACAGGTCGTTCAATTCAACCCCCATTTCCTGAGAAGCTTTGGGGTCCCTAGAGCCGAGCTAAGACCATGGGGCCACGTGCACAGATCTCCAGCTACAGGTATAGGAGCCCAGCCCTCAGAAGGGGGCTCATGAAGACAGACCTGGGTGACAGGGTGACCAGCTGGGGGCGAGGGGCGGGCACCAGGAACCTCATGATCACCTCCTAAATAGTTTTTTCTAATGACAAAAACAGGTATAATCAATGCAGTAAACTCAGTAATCGCAGAAAAGTACAAAAGGCTACAAAACAAACTCTCCAACAGCCTCCATCTTCAAATATCCCAAGGAAGACGAACGAGACGTTTTGTAGGACAAACCTAGGGCGGAAGTGAAAGTCAAGCAACTGCAGCTCAGTGTGGCTCTGACACTTAGAACTCCCCTCTGTTTGAATGGGCCACCATAGGAAGTACAGAGTGCCCCATCCCTGGAGGCAACCACGCAGAGGCCACGTGAACAGCCATCAGGGGTGCCATGGAAGGGGCTCAATAATGGGTGGAAGCTGATCTCAGTCTCTAAGACCCCCTTCACTTGTGGGAAAGGAGCTCACCCCATGCCACCCAGCATGCCCACTAGCCCCTGGGCCAACTCACCCACGGGCGTGTCCTCGCTGATCAGCAGGTATGTGTCAAAGAAGTGGTTGGTGAAGAAGGGCAGTCGGTTCACCTGGCCTGGAAGTCGGAGAACAAGAGCATCAGTCAAGTTCATGCATTCTGCAAGAAGACACAGAGTAGGGGCTGCAGTGGGCACTGAATCTGTGTCCAGTGCCATGGCCACTTTCCTAGGACCCCAGCAGGTCATTGTCCTGCCTCGAGGCAAAGGGGTAATAATGCCAGTAGGCAGCAGACAGCTGTCAGGCCGTATGGTCAGCAAGGCCACCAGCTATACGTGGCTGTTGAGTCCTGGTCCACACTGAGACATGCTGAAGTGTAAAATACACACAGGACTTTGATGACTGTATGAAAAGTGGCTGTGAAATCTCTCTTTAATCTCTTATATTGATTACATGTTGAAATAATAACATGTTTGGATATATTGGGCTAAGAAAAGACATTATTTAAAATGAATTTCACCTGTTTCTTTCCTAATGCGGCTCCTAGAAACTCTTAAATCTCACGTGTGGCTCACACTGCATTTCTAGCAGGCAGCCTGGCTCCACGTGGAATGTGACCTCAGCAATGACAGGAGCTGCCTGCTTTGCTGACCGCTGCAACCCTGGTGCCAGATCAGGGCCTGGCTTAGGAAGCCTGTAGTAGGTATTTGCTGTGTGAAGGAATGGCCAGCTGAGCCTGTAGCATAAATAACAATAATAATAATAACAGCCGCCATCTATGGAACCCTTCTCCCAACCAGGCACTCAGACCACCTCCATCAACCCTCACGGGACGGCGGGTGCCCTCATATCCCCATTTTACTGTTGAGGAAAAGGAGGCTGGGGGGATGAGTGGTCACTTGCCCAGGGTCACACAGTTGGTAAGTGGCACTGCCATACTGGAAGCTGGACGGTGAAGCCTGTACTGCTCTGTGATGCCTTGGGTAGGGCAGGTCTGCAAGCGGCCAAGGTGATACCCACAAGGGCTGACGAATTTCAGGTCTACAAAGAGCCCCCAATACCACGAGTTCCCCCACATGAAGCCTCCCCGAGCCTGGCTGTGCCTGCCCCCTGAGCCCCCTGCAGTGGCCTTCAGTAGTGTGGTATAAGTATATTTGGTCTTTGTCCCATTCTGGCACAGAGCTCCAAAAAACCTTGGAATGTCCCGAGTGATCAGTGTCTTTTGCTATTCATAAGGAGCCCCTTTTGACCACATCTGATTCTATGCCAATGAGGTGACTTAGGGTGGGCCTCTAGACAGCCTCAGGATGGGGCTGGTCACCAGAAAGACCAGGTGACCACATCCACGTGCTGAGGGGGTGGTGCACCTGGAGAGGGCATGGACGCTCTGAACCCCTCTCCCCAGCCCTCACCCTGTGCTCCTCTTCCATCTGGCTGGTCCTGAGTTGTAGCTTCTATATTAAACCAACAAATGTAAGTGAAGGGTTTCCCTGGGTTCTGTGAGTCATTCTAGCTGGTCGAACCCGAGGAAGGGGCCGTGGGAACCTCCATTTATAGCCAGTTGGTCAGAAGTACAGGTGCCCTGCGACTCACCACGGGCCTCTGAAGCAGGGCAGACTTGTAAGGACTGAACCCTTAAATCTGTGGAATCTGACACTAACTTCAGGTAGCTAGTGTCAGAATTGAATTGACCTGTTGGACATACAGTGGATGTCCAGGAATTTGGAGAACAGGTTGCTGGTGTTGGAAAACACCCCAGAAGTAGGCAGGTGAGGGCACTTCTCCCTCGGCCCCTGCCAACAACCAGGGGGTGGCTGGGCCGACTCATGTGGAGCCCGTTGTCGTGCAGCACACACATAAGTGGCTCCTGCTGGGTCCGCCAGGAGCATGAATGTGGGCAGGGTGCCACCCTCCCTTCCCTCATTTCTGCTGACCTGGGGCTCCCTCTGAGCGGTGCCGGCCTCCAGAACACAGAGCCCAGCTCCCAGAGGGTGACAAAGCTGGAGTTAAGGAGGGGCACTTCCCCTCCCGCCTGAACGCCTCCTAGCGGGGAGGGGGCAGAACTAGCGGCATATCCACCCCTGCCCCACTCTGCTCAGGCAGCCAGGCCGGCGCCATTTCTCATTCTGACCTCATTCTCACTTCCTGACCAAGACCGCTGCCCTCTGCCTTCATTTGCCAAATTCCTACTCATCCTTCAAGTTTTATCTTAGTTGTCCCTTGTTCTAGGAAGCCCTCCCTGACCTTCGTGACTATGCATATGCACCCGCACACACCGCTCCACCCTCTCACGTCAGGAACCAGAGCCCCGCACACACAACAGCCTCAGAAGGGGCCTGGTAGTCCAGGGCCTCACTTTGTTTGGAACCTTCCTGCGCTTCTTTGTAGCCAGATGACCTTTCCATGCCTCAGTTTACTCATGTGTAAAACAGAGATAATAACAGGACTTGCTTCATGGCTTTCCTGAGGATTAAATGAGATTACATACATAAAGCGCTTAGCGCTATGCCTGGCACCCTGCAAATGCTGGATAAATGGTAGCTATTATCAATATTGGTATTAGTAACAGTGTCGCCTGCTCAGCCAGAGGGGAGTGCTTTTGACCCCCGCTGGGGGCTTTGGGCTTCAGGATGGAAAGCAGGCTGAGCCCAGATACCAGGCTCAGGGGTGCCCAAAGAATGCAGCATGGGTCCCGCTGCTGGGGGAGCGAAATAGCGAGGAAAAAAAATCGCCTGCAGCAGCGTCATTCACTTTTAAATTTTATTTTGCAGGACCTGCCACTCATCAGCCACAGAGCGCTCTGCACGGGCAGATGGGCAGAGCCTCAGGGACACATCGCCTGCTACATACCAAGCAGGACCCGTGTTCTGGGAAAAGGCCCACCACCCTCAGAGGCCCTGTGGCCTTGGGCTGCCAGTGAGGGCACCTGGGGACTGGGATGGGGGTGAGGAAAGGGACACATGGATAGGTTACTTGTTCCCTTAAAAGACACTTGGAAGGCACGAAGGCTGTGTCCCCTGGAGGCAAAAACCACTGCCTCAGGAGCTTGGAGGCCTCCAGCCAAGCAGGAACAGAGTGGATGTACAAGGGAGGGGACAATGGGAGACTTCTGTGAAGGAAGGGGAGTCCCAGCTTCCCATGCCCACGACCCACCCCTTGTCCATGCACCCCCCCACACACACACACGTGTGCACAGACACACGCGGGCACTCACTCCCTAAGTCTGCACCCCTGTCCGCTCTGCCCTGGACACCTTCTCCCCGTCCCCAGCCCACTCACACTGATCATGAAGCAAGCTTTTAACCACCACAGGCCTGAGGGCAGAATGCAGCATTGGAGCTGCTCCTGCCAGCGGCAGGAGCAGGGAAGGAAAGGACTCTGGATGGGGACAGGAGCCTTGGCCGAGCTGGAGGAGTGCAGCGTCTGCACTGGGAAAGAGCAGGACACAGGTGCGGCTATGTGGGGAGCGCAGGCCAGGAAGCACAAACCTTATGTGGAATCCTGGGATGGGGGACTCCTCTAAGGGCTTGAACGTTGACGAGTGGCAGAGTCTGGCCTGGAACCAGCTGAGCCTGAATCCAGCCCAGCCCTCCTCCCCAGGGCTCCGGGAGACGTCCGGGTGCTGAAGGCACAGTGGCTCTCACTGAGAGCCCCATCAGGTAGAGCCCCAAATCCCCCCGCCCCCCACCTATGACAAGGAAGGGGCACTGGACAGGGAGTACAGAGCTGCGTCCAGGAGTCAAGGTCTCGCATCCTCTGCCTCTCCCTGCTGCATGACCTTGGGCAAATCTCTCTCCCTCTCTGGCCCCTTTTTCCCAGCCTCGGGATGGGGACAAAAAGCCCTCACTGCCCTCCTGCCCGGCCTCCCTGCCAGAAGGGTCCTATGCACAGTGTCACTGTTTTGTGGGCTGCAGTGTGGCCCACGGGAGCCCCAGACTGACAGCTGACGTCAGGCAGGGAAGCTGGCTGCCCACAGTCAGGGCCCTCACGCCAGGTGCCTGGGGACTGCCTGCAGGACCCAGCAGGACGCTCAGGGGCAGGCCTGCGCAGGACCGCACCTCCTGCCCTCCCAAAAAGCCCACAGACAGAACACGAGAAATGCCAGGGAGCACACTGAGGCCACAGAGGAGAAGGACAGGAAGCTTCAGCAGAGAGACTGGCCGACAGGTGGGTTGACACCTAGGGGGTTTGTCCCTGAGCCTGACCCATCTCTGACTGCCAGTGATGGGGGGAGAGATCAGCTGAGGCATGGGGTCAGATGGAACAGAGTGGGGAGGGGCCATGAGGTATGGTCTGGGGTACCAGGGAAGGGCTGGGGTCAGGGACAGACATCAGAAGGGCAGGGTGGGAAGATGGTGCCCTTCATTCTCTAGGGTCAGCCACGACCCCATCATGCCAAAGGAACAACTTTGGCCACCTTTGTCAGGGACCAGAAAGAGGGGACTGTGCCCCAGCAATGAGAGAGAGCCGGGCCCTCACATATACATGCAAAGCAGGCTAGCCCACAGGCAGGCTGGTTCTGCCACAGCATTGCTGGGTGGCCTTGGGCAACTTGTTTAACTTCTCTGTTTTCTGGGCTCCATTTTCTCCCCCTAGAGAAAGATAAGGTTGATAATAAAAGAACAACACTTATTTAGCACCTAATATGTGCCAGGCACTATTCTAAGTGCTTGATACGCATATTAACTCATCTGATCATCTGACAACTTAGAAGGAAAGTCCTATCTCCTTCCTACTTTAGAGACAAGGAAGCTGAAGCACAGAGAGGCTAAGAAACTTGCCTGAGGAACCCCTTGGAGACACTGGGGGGACCCCAGGAGTCCGGGCTCTATGTGCCCCGCTTGGGACACATAAATCATCTTCCATCTGCGGAGCTCAAGGGGAGACTGCCACCTCTACTGCGGAGGCAGCGAGCTCCTCGCACCTGCTTTATTTTTACATCTGTATTTCTTTGTAACAGAGGGGAGAAGGTATAAGTGTCCAGGGTCATCGAGTCCCTGGGGAGGCTGAGGAGTGTCCTGACTTCCACCGTCCAGCAAACCCAAAGGGTCAGAGCTGGTGTCAGGTGCCCCCCACTGAGGCCTCCCTGAATGGGGCAGAGAGGGGCAGGCGGGGGCGGGATCCTGACAACCGCCCCCACGGAGGCTCAGAGACCCCTACTGAGGCCCAGCCAGGCCCTGCTATGTACGACCTTGGGCCAGATGCTTCTCCAGGCCTCAGTTTCTCCCCTGCAAAGTGGGCCGGGATTTGAGAGAGGGTGTGAGACCCGTTGCCGCTCTGCCCCTGAGAATGTGTGAGACTGTCAGTGAGCTCCCCATCACAGGGGCATCCCAGCAGAGATCCCTCCAAGCATGGAGGCCAGGAGAGGGGGTCTTCAAGGGACTCTCAGGCGGCAGGACACCAGCGACACGCCAACATGCACGAGCTGGCTCTCTCCAGAGGCTCTGGCTCCCTGGAGCGGGAGAAGGAGCTGGCCCCCCTCAGGAATGTGTTTGCCTGTGTCGCCAGGCACGCGTGCCACGGCTCTTCCCCTGGGACATCCTGGCCCCAGGGGACACCATGCCAGCTGTGCTGCTGTCCTGGCCTTCCTTCCGCACAGCCCGGAGCTGCTTTGCTCCTCGCTACCAGGTGTCCAGGGGCCAACGGAGAAGCCAATGGCCAGGCCTCTCCTGGCCTCCTCTGTGGGTGCCAGAGCCAGAGCCGGCAGCAGCCAGGACCAGGGGAAGTGGGGCTGGTCCTCCCAGCAGGGAGGAAAGGCTCCCAGCCACCACACCCACGCCTTTGCTCAGGCTGTTGCCTCCTCCAGGATGCCCTCTTCCAGCTCTCTGACTCTAAAACGACTTTCTGTCTTCAAAGGCCAGATTAAGCATCTTCCTCCGGGCTGGGTCTCTCCCATGCCCGCAGACCCAGTTCATCTTCTCTGACGGGCTTCTCTGGAGCCCGACGCCCTGGACCACCACTCTACTCACCCTGCGTATAGTACATCCCAGCTGTGTCCCTGCCCCGCTGGACTCAGAACTCCCAAGAATGTCATTTCTTCCATACCCCGAGAATGTCATACTTCCATGCCCAGGGATGGGCACAGTAGGCACACCCAGCATCACCCAGTAGGTGCTCAAAAGCCAGCTGTGAAGAAACTGTGGCCAGACCCTGCATCCCAGCAGAAGGACGGTTCACGGCCACAGGTGCCTCTTCCCTAGAGCCCAGGTATTTTTAAAGGCTCCTCCCCTTCCCCCAGGCGGCCCGGCCCTGGGGATGGCTGGTATTGTCAGCCCTGTGAGAGCCGCAGAAGCAACTAAGGTCAGCGAGGAAGCGTGCGCCCAGTCACGCACACAGTAAGGCAGGGTCTCCGGCGCCCCAGAGCAGCCCCCTCCCAGCCCGTCCCAGAGCACAAACCTCAACCCCTGGCCCTCACACCCTCCAGCCCGGCCTCACACGCTGGCTGTGAGAGGAGGGTGGAGGCTGGACTTACCCCAGCTTCCAGAGATCAGCACAAAAAGCCAGACCACACGGCAGCCGGTGGCGACGTGGCACCTCATGGCTCCTGGGGACACAAAGAAGGAGAGGGTGAGAAACCTCCTATTGGTGGGGTCTGCTCTTCAAGCACCTCCAGCACATCCCCAGCCCTGAAGCTCCAGGGAGAACTTGGGCCTGAGAAGGGAGGAGATGGAATCAACAGAAGTGGGGGTGGGGGCTCAGAGGACTGGTGGGAAAGAAGAGGGGTCTGTATCACTGGTTTCATCATCATCCAATGCGGGGTGGAACACGGCGACCTGAGGATGACCGGGCGGCGGGGGGGCAACAGTGCCCTCTTTGCCTCTCGGGGGCTGGCTGCACAGCACGGGCCAGGAGATGGGGGCTGAGCAGGAAGACAGGTGTCTAGGAGGGGGCTGGGCAGGCCCCATACCCTCAACACCCCAGCCGAAGTGCCCAACAAGCACGTCTCGTCCTGTTTTTTATAGCCACCATATTATCTCATAACCTTGGATGTGAAAGGAGGAGCAGGCCACAGTGTCCATGGTGGCACAGAGAGAGGAAGTGACCTGCCCAGGGCACCACAAAAAGGCTGTGGGAAGCTGGAGCAAAACTGTGGGCGCTCAGAGCTAAGCTCTAGAGAGCTCTGGGGCCCAGCTGCCAGAGGCTCAGCAAGGTGAGATCCCATCTCTGAGGGTGGTGGGAGGTGGGGCTACTCCCTCCCACCACAGCAGTGGCCTGCCCAGCCTCCTACGGCAGGGCCGTGGTCCTCTGCTAACTCCTTACCCGGACAGTGGCTAATGGGCAGGCCTCCCTGGAGACCAGCAGTGACCAGGAAAGGAGGCCAGGAAAGGCCACGAGGGGCCCACACTCCTCGGCGGGGAAGCCCTGTCTCCCACTGAACTGTCAGCCCTGTTAGCGCAGGGACACGGCCCACTCAGCACTGCAACCCTGCGGGGCCCAGCGGGGTGCATGGCATCCTGCAGTGAGCACCTACTGTGTGCCTTGCCCGGGGGCCGTATCCACCCTCGTCCACACGTAGGGTCTGGAGGCCAAGAGCCGCTAACACTCTGCTCAGAGACCCCCAACTAGTGAGTCATGGGGTCAGCATCCGGACCCAAGGTGACATGCCACCTCCCTTGTCAATAAGTGTTGGGAAAGACATGGGGAGGTGAAGGGAACTGAAGGAAAGGACTTTTTGGAGAGACTTGCACATGTCTGCAAGATCTAGGGGCAAGAGAGTCAGAAAGGGCTGAGAGTGCAGATCCCTTAACTCCGGGCCTGGGGTGGTCTCTCTCTCAGCCCCACACCCCGAGTGGACAAGAGTGACCCCACCAGGAGCTGCCTGACCCACACAACATGCAATGGCTCATGGTGCCCTTTCATTTTCCTCCTAATATCGTACTTAAAATGTTCTAATTACTAGGTACGAAACAGTCATTTGAAGCACAGAAGATTCTAAGATGTATTTAAATAATAAAGACGAATGTCCCCGTTCTATCGCAGCATTCCCACCGCTCCAGTTTCTGAGTGATAACAGCCTATCACGGGGCTGCAAACTGAACTGCCTACAGGGACCAGGCAGGGAACAGGAGTGAGGGAGACGCCGCGTGGGTGGGGACGATGACCATTCGGAGGCCACACACTGTCCCAAAGTGGCAGCTGCTGACGTGTTTCAGCCAAGAGGGAATGTGGGCCCAGTGTGCCCAGAGCGTCTCATTTTTCTCAATAAAAAGCTAGAAATTTGGCTTTTTACATGAATTCAATTTTTAAATGTTGGCAAATAATTCAATTTTTGTGAGCCAAACGTAGCTGGTCCAACAGCCAGAGTGGGCAGGTTGGGCCTGGCACGCAGCCTACCAGGCTTTCTCTGCACCCAGGCAAAAATGGTCACATTACACACACGGATGGAGCAGTGTGGCTACTGCTGATCCCCAGAATAACGGAGTCGCCCCTAGACAAAAGCAGCTAGCTTTTCTCATGTCATATATTTCACAGATGACCCTGCAGGTCAACACTGCTACATCCACCTCCTTCTTTTTAAGAGCTGAATAACAGTTCACAGAATGGATGTTTTGTAAAAGAGACAAACATCCCCTACTGTTGGGCACTTGGGTGTTTCCAGGTTCTTGCCGCCACAGGCAGCACCACAGTGCACATCTCCCTGCAAATAATTGTGTTGGGAACTTGATTGCTCTCGAACTTGGTTCTCTAACAGTGGTGTCGCTGAGTCAATTAAGTACAACACGGAACATGTCTGTAAACTTTTACTAGACATTACCATATCAGCTCCTGAAAAGGTGGCAATTCCCACGCCCTCCAGCAGTGAATGAGAGGCCTCCACGCCCACCTGGAAGCGTCCCTTTTTCGAATGGCTGCCAATCGGATGAATGAAACATAGCACGGCACTGTTGCTTTAATTTGCATTTCCCTAACTACTAGTGAGGTCGAGCAGGATGCCTTTTCCTAAACATGCAAACTACTTTCCATCTGTTATTATCTTGTGCTATCCTACCATATTCTGCAAAGATGTTAGCATCACTAGCATTATCCCTGATTTACAAGTGGAGAAACTAAGGCACAGAGCAATTAAGTGACAACCTGACATCTCATAGTGAGTGAGTGTCTGAAAAAATCTCCAGCCTTCTGCCTTTCCAAACCAGATGTTACGAGGATTAAGCAACATCTGCTAAGAGCACCATCCACAAATAGCTGGGGAGCACGCACCGTTCTGCTGGGTGGTGCAGGGAGTTTGCAGCGGAAGGAAGGAAGGAAGATGATGAACACTTACCAGAAAACGCCACAGGCCAGGGCTTTTCACGGGGATTATTTTTATTCTATCCTCCAAAATATCTCTATGATGTAGATGTTACTGTCCCCATTTTACAGATGAGGAAATTAAGGCCCAGAGAGGTCACTCTGGGATAGAAACACAGTCCCATGCTATTTCCATCACACCATGCTGCTGACCCCACCCTCACCGCCCCGTTTCCTAATCTGTAAAAGGGAAGGCACAGCCCCTCCCTCAAGAAGCACAGCAGACAACACGACTGACACAGGATGAATGCCTGCAAAGCAGCGAACGTGTGTATGTGCAGACACACGCACACGTGCACGATGCATCGCATTTTCCACAGTGCTGCTTCTGGCTCTGACACCGCCAGGCACGCTGGGTCTCCAGTCTCTCTCCTTAAATGTCTGTTCATCTCCTTTCCCCTTCAGAGGCATGCCCCCCACCTGTCAGGTAGGGCAGCCAAACACAGCCCTAACTTTGCAGGACTGGCGGGGCCACCTATGGAGCACCCAGAAGCAAGGACAATCTTTGCTCCATCCTGACTGTCCATCCTCACCTTGGGGCGAGGTGGCACAGACACTAGGACAAAGTGGCACAGGCTTCCAAGTGTGAAGCAAAATGGCCAGGCCAAAGTGGGTCCATCCTGCTGCTCGGTTTCCCTGCGGTCCCAGATGGTGTTCTTCCTCTGGCCCCTTTGGCTATGAGGAGGAAAGCAAGGCCCAGAGAAAGCAGAGGCTAATGGCAGTGGGAAGAGGACCCTGGACCATAAATTCCAGCCCAGGCATTGTGAGGGATGCTGCCTTTGGTGGCTGGCATTCCCTTGGCACTGGGACTCTAGTGAGCAATATGGGTCCCCCGGGAGAACCTGACCTCGCTCTGCCTGTGCAGCAGCTGTTCCCCAGCCTCCTGGTCCTCCCCCTCCTGCCCAGCAATGCTGCGAGACCTCCCCACCGTGTGAGGCTGCACCACCCTCAGGATGGGGCCTGAGCTCCCAACTACCCTCAGCTGTCCCCAGTGGACCAGGAAACACAGACACACGCTCTGTGGGCTTCCTGCCTGGGCCTGGGATACGTGCCAGAGACCCGCCCCAGAGGTCCGAGCAGGGTCACAGCCTGCTGCCCCCAAATCTCTCAGGTGCCTGGCTTAGAGCCCGTTCTTGCAGAAAGCCTTCTGGAAATCTCTCAAACATACTCACTGCGCAGAAGACAGCCAGGCCCCAAAGCCCCAGGCTGCCAATTCCCAACACCCTTCATGCTAAGCCTTGTATCAGGCACTGTGGGAGGATACAGGGCTGTGACACAGCTGGAAACATGTGCTAGGTGTCAAATAAGTGACATAGATTGTCACTGCCCAGGGCCATCAGAAGAGAGAAAGCCTGGGCCTTCTAGAGGGGGTGAGGTGTCAGCTGCACAGATTTCAAGGAATCACAATGCTAATGTTTACTGAGCACATGTTATACACCAGGCACTGTGATGTACAGTGCGCTCTACATGCTGGGACTCAGAAAGGTTAAATAACTTGCCCAAGGTCACACAGCTAGTAAGTGGTCAAGTCTGGGTTTGAACAACATTTTGATGGCCATCAAAGGTCAGTCTCCCAGCCTCGGCCCTAACCCTTGCTGAGTTCAGACATGTGCCCCAGGGCAAGGCCCAGCCAAGGGCCTGGTGGGGAGGCCCTGGACAGGACTCTACCTCTACTGAGAGGCCAGTGAACTAGACCTGGGGGAGGATTGCAACGTGCCTCACAGCCACAGGATACCGGGGCCAGTGGGGAGGCCCAGCTGCACGGCCAGGAAGAAGGCACGAGGCTGGGGACGGCAGAGGGTCCCTGTTTAGTCTGCCCATCTGGGCTGCTGGCATCTCACAGGCATTGCTTCCAGAGCCAGTACCAATAAGACAATGCATTCCCACCAGGCGTGACCCGGTCCCTCACCTCCTCACCCCCCATGCCTCCCTCCAGCACCATCCCCAAGAGGTTAATACCTTTGGCCCTAGTGGGAGCAGACCATGAAATTTCCCAGATTCCAGGCAGCAACCCTACACACACTGGCCTCCCCCTTCTCTTGTCATCAACCCACAGAGACCTGCTGCTTGGCAGGCCTGGCTGGGGGCCAGCAGGAGAGGCTCTGGCAGGTGCACCATTACAGCACCCTGAGAGTCACCCCGCAGGGGACTCACCAGCCCCCACCAAATCAAAGCCTCCACTTACACCACAGAGCGCTGGTAAGCCACAGGGACAGCTTCCAAGCCAGGCATGGCCCACTGCGCACGTCCGCCCTGACCCGACCCACTGAGTGCCGGGACTAGACACCGCCACACGGAAGACGACAAGCTGAAGACCTTGCCGCAGGGGAGCTGATCTCGCCGGAGAGATCAACGCTGACAGTGCAGGCAAGCAAGTGGTACACCATGTCGGGGATGATGAGTTCTAAGGAAAGAGGAAAGGAGCAGGGCAAGGGCAGTCTGAGCATCACTGAGAAGGTGAGATGTGAATAAATGCCTGAAGAAGCAGGAAGGTGAGCCATGTGGATATCTGGGAGAAAGGACTTCTAAGCAGATGGAACAGCCATGCAAAGGCCCTGAGGCAAGAGTGTCTTGGTGTGCTTGAGAAACAGTGAGGAGGCCAGTAGGGTTGGAACAGGGTACGTGATGGGGAGAATTGCAGGAGATGAGACCAAAAAGAGACAACGCGCCCGTCCTGGACACCTTATAAACCCCCACTGTGAGTAAACTGGGAATCATGGTCTTCAGACAGCCAAGGAGAGCCAGGAATGACTCAAGCTGCAAAGGAGCACTCCGGCTGCTGAGTTGAGGACTCACTGTGGGGGCAAGGGCAGGAGCAGGCAGATAGGTGCGGAGACGACTGCACTGATGCGGGCCCGAGATGACTGGGGGCTCAGGGGCTCTACCAGGGACACAGGCAGGGGGTCTGGGATCCGACAGCTTCCAGGCGTATTTCAAGGTGGAGCTGAGAGAGCTTCCTGTTGAGGAGGATGTGGCTGTGCCAGACAGAGCCGAGCCTGCAGATTTCAGCGCAAGCACCTGGGGGCATGGAGTTGCCGTCACCCACACAGGAGCAGGGTGCAGCGGAACTGGCCAGGGAGCCCAGTCAGAAGTTCAGTTGAGGTGGTGAGTGCAGAACGGCTGTTGGCAACCAAGGCCCTCAACCAGAGGTCAGGCCTCAGGTGAGGCTAGAGGGTCAACGTGAGAGGCACCAGCACAAAGACGCTACCTGAAGCCACCAGAGGGACAAGAGCACCAAGGCTCCCACACCTCTGATCTGAGACAACTTGGCTGAGAATGATCAATATTTGAAAATTGTATGAAGAGCTGAAAACGTGAACACCTTGTGGCCCATCCCTTCTGCTTCCAGAACTTCCGCTGAGGAAATGGCCATGCCGTGCACGGACACTAAGCCACAGAGGTGGCCACTGCTGCAGTATTTATGACAGGGGGACAGCCCAGACACCAACAGGAGACTGGTTCAACATGGGACGTCCACAGGTAGCAAACTGGGGATGGTGTATGGAGATGTATGTGTGTGAATGCGTGTGCACACACAGACTGTCAGTGAAGCAGGCTCTTGTCTAAGCGGTGAGGGCATGGCTAGTTTTATTTTCTTCTACATACTTTCTGCATTTTCCAAATTTTCAATAATAAACACCCAAGGTTTTTACAATCAGAGGCCTAGTTTATGTCTACCCTACCAAATAACTGCCAGCAGCCTGAGACATCAGGGAGCTGTCAGCAGCAGCAAACTCTGATTAGAAAGTTCTCCCTTATACTCGCTGAGCCACCAGGAAGCCCGCAGTCGCTGAGCCGCCAGGAAGCTCGCAGTCCCGGTCTGAATACCAGAGACCCCGGAAGCTGGGCGGGTCCTCGAGGGTCCTCTGCTGACGGTACCCTGCTGCTGCTCCTCAGGCCCTTCCAGGGACAGGAGCTCCCTCCCCCTGGGCAGTGGGGCCCAACCCAGAGGCCCCACCTCTCTGCCTGTCAGCCCACTGAGCTGCCTTCCTACTCCGAGGGGAGGAGGCCTGACAACGCCCCTCATCAGGAGGACTCCACGGCCTCCACCGTCTGGACGCACGAGCAGCAGAATGGGCTAAAACCAAGGCCTTGGAGACAAGGCCCAGGTCTGAATCTTGGTCCTGTCTGAGGGCTCCCCTTTCCCCGGGATGGGGGGACTAACAGTTTAAAAGAAAGGCATGTGCCTAAATGTATTCACACACACTCTCACACAAACACACAAACACACCCCGAGCTTTGCCCACAAGAAGCCCATGCCCAGCCAGGGCCCCAGCCCAACCTTGGAGGAGGGCCCCTCCTTCCTATCCCCACTCTTTTCCCGAGGCCAGAGGAAGCCAGGTTCTCTGTAAAGCTCTGCCCGATCTGTAGTTTCACCAAACATCTCCGGGTTAAACCCAACATGAAGCCAGGGCGCCTGGTCTCCTGCACAGAGCCTGGGAAGCATGGTCCTTGTTGCTGCCAGAGCAAAGCGCGCTCCCCTCTTCTGGGAAACCAGCCCGCTCCGGGCCCAACTACAGGGCAGGGCCTCCTGCTCACCATCTCCCACTCTCCCCGAAGCACAGTCAGGAGAGGCAGGGCAGGGGGTGTGCTCTGCACAGCGGCGAGAGGCAGTGCCTTCGTCCCAGCAAGGGAACGAGAGGAACAGAGCAGGGGGAGGAGGGCAGGAGGGGACATCGGAGCAGCATTTCAGTTTCTCGAGAGTGAACAATTTTCACAGGAGGGTGCCACGATTTAGTTTGAACTGTTATGAATTCCCATAAAATCAGATGCACTCAACTTTGAATAGAAATACAGAAATACACTGCAGAAATCAAATACAATTTGGGGATTATTCACCACCACTACACACAGAGAAGGTCGTGCTTGCAAGGAGGCGCCTGCAGACGACACCATTAGGGCCACTAATGGACAAGCCACTGTCAGCCACCAATGGCCATGCTTCAAAGCCCACCCTATCCAGGCCACTGGCTGCGGAGGCTGCTGTGACAGAAGGTAACTAAGAGAAACCCTACATGGAAGAAGAGAAAAGACCATCTTGTGGCCATTCTGTTACTGATCCCTGCCCTGGATCCTTCCTGAAGCCCCCAGTGAGTAATGCCCAGGGGTGGGCAGGTAGCCAGGCAGGGCCGGGAAAGGCACAACCTGAGACTCCCCAGGATGGGGTGCCACGGTGGTCCAGCATCCTCCATATGAGGCCTGGTGTCTCTGAGACCCCTAGACCTATACTTTTTAAAAAATTCATTCAGCAGGAGACCTATCTTATTTTACTCTATTCTTTCTAGAAGTAATTCACAGACACGGCACGTAACTGTACAATAGTGTGTACAGCAGGAAGTGAGTCTCCCTTCCAGCCAAGCCCTAACCTCCTTCCCAGAGGCGCCCCTTGTGGTATCGTTCCTGAAGCACTGTACGCACATGTAAGAATACAGCACATAGGTCTCTCCTTCTCTTTAAAAACATCAAATGGTGCTCATGCTGTCCTCCTCCCAGCTTTTTCACACAACAACATGCCCTGAGGATTGCTCTGTTTCGGCATGCAGACCTGCCTCGCGCTTTTCCGCAGCTGCAGAACGCTCTACAACACGGGGGACCATAGCTTAAACAGTCCTCTGCTGATGGACAGTTGGGTCGTTTTTAACCTTTTGCTTTGACAAATGAAGCCACGATGAATATCCTTGGTACCTACGCCTACACACACGTATGGGCACATCTAGAAGGAGGAAATTTTCATATTTTCACAGCTGCTGACAAACTCCAAAGTGAGCCCACCAAGCTGTACCACCACCAACCCCCCGCCCCCGACAACCAGGAAGGGCTGGTTTCCCACGTCTTTGTCAGCACTGGCACTCACTCTGTTTCTAAGTCCCAGAAAAGGCAGCTGACTCCTGATCCTCAGACCCCCAGCCCTGCTGGGGCATGGAGGAAGAATGCAGGTGATCAAGGCCAGCTTTCCCCTATTCTCCCGAGTAGGTTACTCACCAGCAGGGTAACAGCCAACAGAACTTTGCTGGCTCCTACACATGCTGAAATCTACCCTCCCCCTCACTGGAGCCACCGACAGTCATGCACCGTGTTCTCCCTCTGTGCTTTGCCAGGCTGTTCTCTCCATCTGGAGCACCACCCGGCCCCACCTTCAAGCCATAGCTCTAATGCTGCTTCTTCCATGAAGCCGTCCTGGATGCCTGCTGGAAGTGGGATCCTCAGCTCCCCTCACCCATCCCAGACTTTTAGTGGTAGCTATCCCAGCTGTGGGGGTTAGTTAGACATGCATGCGTCCTCCTTTTCCCAGGAGACCCTCTGCTCCTTGCAGGCAAAGTCTACTTCATCCCTTATAGCCATGTGCCCACTTAACATCTCCTCTTGAGTGTGTCTCTAACATTTAACGTATCCAGAAGTGATCCGATTTCTTCTCCAAACAGGTTCCCGTCCTCGCCTTTCCCAGCTCAGTAAATTCACCTCCATGGATGCATTCTTTTGATTAATTCAGTTAACAAATATATTTGACGCATCCAGTAAGTGGCACTTCCCTCCTTGATCACCGTATTTCAGGTACCCTAGCCCTCTCTCAGCCTCAAATCTGCCAAGTTCATTCCCACCCTTTGGCCATCACTGTGGATGATGGAACTATTGGTCCCAACCCTTCACTCTGCATAGGATTACGCGTTTACACCCATGCTGGGGTCTCATGGTGGGCAGAGTATGCTGTCCCGCCCTTTACACTGGGCTGGCCACGTGACTTGCTTTGACTAATGGATGCTTTGGCCAAGCTCTACAAGAGCAGCCAGTGACCCTCACGCTTGCTTCTTGAGCTTCTGCCTTCCAATTTGAGAACAACATGCCCCTGGCAGAGTGAGCAGACTGAACCCACACAGGGCCCAGAGTGAAGCTCAGTCAAGCCCAGCCTCGACTTGCTGACCCTCCAGCTGACCCACAGACATAAAAGGGAGAATAAACGATTGTTGTAGTGCTTTGTTATGCAGCTTTATTGAGGCAATAAGTGACTGATACCAACACTATGAAATACACATAGCCATACAAGAAAACCTAGAGGGAAATCTTCATGACATGAGATTTGGCAATGAGTTCTTGGATATAACACCAAGAACACAGGCAATAAAAGAAAAGATAGATAAACTGGATTTCATCAAAATGAAAAACTTTTTGCATCAAAGGACACAATCAACACAGAAAAAGGCAACTCACAGAAAATATTTGCAGATCACTTTTCTGATAAGGGATTAATATCTAAGATATATAAAGAACTCCTAAAACTCAACAGCAAAAATAAATCTGATTCAAAAACGAGCAAAGGACTTGAATAAACATTTCTCCAAAGAAGATATACAAACGGCCAATAAACACATGAAATGATGCTCAACATCATTAGTTACTAGAAAAATGCAAATCAAAATCACAAGGAGATGCCACTTCACACTCATTAGGATGGCTATTATAAAAAAAGAAAACCTCAAACAAGTGTTGGCAAGGACGTGGAAAAATTGGATCCTTTCTGCATCACTGGTGGGAATATAAAATGGTATACTATGAAAAATAGTCTGGGGATTCAACAAGAAATTAAGCATAGAATTACCATAGGATCCAGCAATTTCACTTCCAGTATATACGCAAAAGAATTGAAAGAAGGACTTGAAGAGATACTTGTCCACCAATGTTCACAGCAGCATTATTCACGACAGCCAAGAGGTGGACGCAGCCAAAGGCCCATCAGTGGATGAGTGGATAAACCAAATGTGGTGTGTACATACAATGGAATATTATTCAGCCTTGAAAAGGAAGAGAATTCTGACACAGGCTACAACATGGATGAACCCTGAAGACACTATGCTAAGTGAAATAAGCCAGACACAAAAGGACAAATACTGTACGATTCCACTTTTATGAGGGACCCAGAGAAGCCAAACTCGCAGAGACAGAAAGTGAAACAGGACCTTACCAGGGCCTGGGGGTAGAGAGGAATGGGGAGTTACTGTCTAAAGGGTACTGAGTTTCAGTTTGGGAGGATGAAAAAGTTCTGAAAACAGATGGTGGTGATGGTTGCACAACAAAGTAAATGTGCCAAATGCCACTGAACTGTACTCTCAAAAATGTTTAAAATAGTAAAATTTGTTATGTATATTTTACTACAATAAAAAATACTAGAAATTGTTTAAATGGCAAATTTTGTGTTTTGTACATTTTGCCACAATAAAAATTAAAATAAATTAATAATAATGAAATACAATAAAAGGCTATTGCTCATCTCCTGTTACTACTCAAAAAAAACAAAAACAGTAACAAGCCATACATACGTAGAGCAGGCACACAGATCACAGCGGGGCCAGCCCAATCAGAATGGACTTCTGGGAGCCACCGCTGGAAATGAGGCCAGCCGCCACATGCGCAGCTCCCTCAGGCGTCACGCTCCAATCCCCATCTTATCCTATCTCAGCTTGTCCCCTCCTCAGGGAGGTCTTCCTTAGTCTGCCTTATCTTGTTCCCATCGTACCCTGTTCTTACCCTCCACAGCTCTCAACACACTTTGTAGGTGCACAGAAATCTTTGGGTTGGTTGTCGTCTCCCCTGCCATTACTTTAAGGTACAGGGGGTGGGGGGACCCGGACCCCCGCCAGGTGCTGACCAAGAGGAGAGGGTGTGGGGGACAGTTCCGGCAGGGTGGGCTCCCTTGACAACCTTCTCTACACATCTCTCCAGCTTTTTTCCCCACTGTCTCCTCTGATGGAAGGACAGTAACATGACAAGAGGAAGAGACCCTGAAAGGTCAGACAGTCAGTCTTCCTGCTTTTGATTCACACTATTCCACATAGTAATTTTGTGTGAAAATCTCCTCTAGCATAAACGGTACAACTTGCTGGAGGCGATTTGGCACAATAAAACTATAGCCTTACAAACGTTCCTACCTTTGGACTTAGCGATTCTACTGACAGGGGCTGTCCCCGTGGAAATCCTCAGAATCATGGAGCAGAGATTTGTTCTGAGGACGTTTGTGGCTGCACTGTTTATACCAGTAAAAGCAGGCAACTCAATAATCAACAACAGAGGCTTACAGGAGTAAATTAGGGCACATTCATACAGCGGACTACCAGGCAGCCAGGGAAATTCATGTTTTTAGAGAACATTTATTGACAAGGAAAAATGTTCAAGACAAATTATTAAATATAAAACTCAAGCTACAAGACGATGCAGAGTATGTTCCCATGTCAGAAAAAAACATAAATTGTATATCAGCATAGAAAACATATAGCAACACATCTGTATCTTTACTATATCTTTGAATAGTGAGATTACAGGAGATTTTTTTTTTTATCCTTAGTGTTTTTCTGTATTTTCTAAACTATCTGCATTGGGTTACTAATAGCATTTAAATGAAGTAGCAAATATCTCATTTAAAAACAAACTAGTAATCAAGACATCATGGTTCTGGCATACAGATGGACATACAGATCAATGGAATAAAACTGAGAGACCAGAAATAAAACCATGTGACTACGATCAACTGATTTTCAACAAGGATGCTAAGACCATTCAACTGGGAAAAAGCAGTCTTTTCAACAAATGGTACTGGGACAACTAGATGCAAAATAATGAAGTTGGACCCCACCTCACTCCATATACAGAAATTAACTCAAAATGGACTGAAAAGCTAAAACTATAAAACTCTTAGAAGAAAAATAGTTTTAAATCTTCATGACCTTGGATCAGGCAATGGTTTCTTAGATATGACACTGAAAGCACAAGCAACAAAAGAAAAAATAGTTAAATTGGACTTCATCATAATTAAAAACTTCTGTGCTTCAAAGGACACTATCAAGAAAGTGAAAAGACAACTCACAGAAAATATTTGCAAATCATACATCAGATAAGGGACTTATCGAGAATATATAAAGAACTCCTACAACTCAGTAAACAAACAAATAACTAAAAGATGGGCAAAGGATCTGAATAGACATTTCTCCAAGGAAGATGTACAAATGGCCAATAAGCACATGTAAAGATGCTCAGCATCATCAGTTATCAGGCAAATGCAAATCAAAACCACGAGATACCCTTCACACTCACTAGTATAGCTATAATCAAAAAGACAGATAATGACAGTGTTGGAGGATGTGGAGGAATCAACCCTCCGACACTGCTGATAGGAATGTAAAATGGTGCCGCCGCTGTACAACAGGCTGGCTCTTCCTCAACGGGTGAAACAGAATTACCATCTGACCTGGCAATTCCTCTCCTAGGCATATACCTAAGAGAAATGAAGACAGATGTCCACACAGAAACGTACACATGAATGTTCTTAACACTTTTCATAACAGCCTAAAGGTGGAAACAACCCAAATGCCCATCAATGGACAAATGGATAAACAAAACGTGATATATCCATACAATGGGATAGATAGTATTCAAACTAAAAAATGAACAAAGTACGGGTCCATGCTACAACATGGATGAACCTTAAAAACATCACGCTGAGTGAAAGAAGCCAGTCACAAAAGACCACATGAGTCCACTTATATGAAATGTCCAGAATAGGCAAATCTACAGAGGCAGAAAGCAGATTAGTGGGTGCTTAGGACTGGGGGTGATACAAGGATGAGGGGATGACAGCTAAAGGGAATGGGGTTTCTTACTGAGAGGATGAAAATGTTCCAAAATAGAATGTGGCAATGGTTGCACTTTTCTGTGAATGTACAAATAACCATTGAATTGTACACTTTAAATGAGTAAATTGTATCATATGTGAATTATATCTCAATAAAGCAGTTTTAAAAAATTAAAAATAGACTTTAAATAAATACATAAATAAAACAAGTGTAGAAACTGAAGTTTATCAAAATTAAGCTAGCCACCCTGCCAAGTTCAACCATAGTGCAGACCGTCCCGCTGGCCTTCCTGGGTCCTGCCTCCCACCCTGAACCAGCCCCATCTCAGCACACCTCAAGTCCATCCCCCATGGCAAGCCAAGCTGGGCCAGGAAGCCCATTTCACAGACAAGGAAACTGAGTGCGACAGAGGCTGCCTTCCTTGTCTTCAAACCTTCAGCTTGAGAGGCAGGGATGAAAATGGAGACACCAGAGTCTGTCCCCACGCTCACTTGCTGGGTGGCCTTTGGAAAGTCCTGGCCCCCCTCAGTAAAGTGCAAGGTGGACTTGGTTTTCCTGACATTCTCAGTGCTGCTCTTCTCTGCCTCTCGGATGCTGACCACCCCCACCCCCCACCCCCCACCAATAAGTCAAGACCATTTGCTCAGAGCACGCATGTGGTTAAGGGAACCGTGGGTGGGGCTGAGGCCACTCTTAGTGGCCACCTGTTCAATTTCCAACAGCTCATTCACTGGCATCCCCAAGACTGAGGGGAGGGAGGGAGGCCAGGATTCCTTTCTTATTCTCCTTTCTCCTCAGACAGAGGGAGGGTCTCCCATCTGTTCCAAGCCCCCGCCTACTTCTCTCCTACGTCCTCTCCACTCTCACCCCCTGCACCCCAAAACCTGCCCAGAAGGAGCCCGGCATGTGGGCAGCCCTCCCCCAGCAGTTTCCACCTGCGTCCTGAGGCGTAACGCCCGATTCCAGGCAGCTGCCAGGGAACATCTCTGCTGACTCTAACTCTGCAAAGGCTTCTGCAAATGTGACTGAGCATCCAGACAGGCAGATGTTATACCATTTCACAGAGGAGGAAACTGAGCACAGAGAGGACCAATTTGATGCTGCGGATGGGCCAGGGTGTCGGCGGCAGAGTCCGGGCCTATCATCTGAACAGAGCCTTCTCCTTGGCACAGGACCCCCAGGGACGCAGAGAGCGAAGGTGAGAGAGTGCGAAGGAGCCCACTTTCCACTGTGGTCTCACCACAAAGGCGCTCTAAGGCCCAGGCCAGGGCAGGCTCCAGGCCAGCCACGCTCCTGGGCAAAGGCCTTCCAGGCTCCTCCTCCCCACGCCTGGGATTTCATGATCTGCGGGCCCAATCTCTCTTTCTCCCTCTCACTGTGATTTTAGCCAAACTGGTTCCCTCGCCTTCCATGACAGTCTGCAGTCTCTCACGGACACCCCTTTGGCCCTCAGCCTCTCCTTGTTCTCAGGCGAATGGGAGTTCTCGACCACAGCGCAGCTGTGAACCATTGGGTGACCCAGGGCAAGGTGGCCCATCTCGCCAGGCCTCGTTGTCTCATCTGCAACAGGCCATTTAAGGCATTGCAGCCCATGCCTTTGCCTGGGCAGGGCCCCACATCCAGAGCCCTTCCTCCCACATGGCCACGCAGGGCTCACCTGTCAGAAAGAGGCCCCTGGGTCAGCTCCCTGGAGTCCTCCCACCCCCCAGGCACAAGCAGTCCCTCCATTCTCTGTTTGGGATCCCTAACATGTACTCATGTACTTTAAAGCACTTGACATAGGGCAGTGGGAGCTCTCGTTTATGCGTTGGTTTCACTGACTATGCTGAGAGCTCCTCCCAGCCAGCTCAGAGCCTGCCCATAGTAGGTGCACAGCGAACATTCGACGAATGAGTGATTGAATGACTAAATGGACAGGGTCCCTTCTAGCTTGAACAGCCTGAGGTGGTGGTGCAGGGAAGGCCTGGGCCGGAGCCCTATCAGCCGCAGGAGAAGACGCTCTCAGCCAAGTGGGGGAAGGGGACCCCCCACGGGAGGCTGTGTCCCCACCCCAGGGAACCGGGAGGAGGGAGGGTGAGGCACGGCTGCTCACTAACAGTAAGCTGATAGTTCTCCCTGTAAGTTAAGTGATAAATCTTTTTCAGATTGCCTGTGACAGCTGCTTCCTCTCCACATAATTGTGTGAGATGCTGTTCGATTGTTTTCATGCTTATTAAGATCACAGCTCCCAAAGGGAGAATGAGGGAGCCAGCAGGTCCAGGTGGGGAAAGAGCTTTGGACCCTCCACTAAGAGCTCAGTGAGGAACCTGGGTCCCACCAGGCTATCCTACCGTGGAGTACGGAGAAAGGATTCCACACGGGAACCATCGGGAAGCTGGAGCAAGAGACCTGGGTTCAAATCCCTGCTCAGCCTCAGTTTCCTCTCTGTAAAACTGAGGGCACAGCAACTACCTGGCGAGTTGTTAGGAGGATTAACTGAGAGCGCCCGCAGCGCACTTTCGCATGTGAGCATCCAATTGAGTCAAACGTCCTCTGGGCTGCCCCATTCTCAGACCCCGTCTCTTCCGCCCAATTCACAAAACACTAAGGACAGGAGTAGCAACAGCAATGCCCAGTTACACGTGTAGGACACGTCACTGTTGTCACGCTCATCACAGCCCCCACCCTCCACACGCACCCCACATCTGGACCGCAGGCCCCGGGAGACCAGCGGGGACAGACCCCAGACCACACTGAGCCTGGTGGTCTCAGAGCAGAACAGAGAGTGCCGTCCGTCCTGCCCTGACCAGCTTAGGGCTGTCCAGCCTTCTGGGTGATCTGGCTCTCACAATACCCTGGAGGAGGAACGTCACCCTGCTTTCCAGGCGGTGAAACTGAATCTCAGGGAGGACAAGAGGCATGACCCCAAACCCTGGAGGGCGGACTGAGCTACGACAGACCAAGCTAGGAATATGGAGCTTAGGTGAGCCCATGGCTGTCCCCTCCTGCCACTGCCCTCCCCCCAACCCCCCCCATCCCACTCCCCAGCAAGCAGACCCACCCACAGAGGCCCGAGCGCCCTCCTGGTGCTGCAGCTGCCTCTCTCTCTGCCTGCCGTTTCTCACTCTGCCCAAATGTGCTCCTCACCCGGCCCAGCCCAGAAGGCCTGCCTGCTCCGCCCTCCTCCTCTGGAGGCAGAGGACTGGCCCAGAGCCTGGGGCAGGGAGTGGTAGCAAACCTGGCCCCAGCTGCACTGCACAGCTGGCCATTGGGCGGTTGGTGAGCCACAGCTCTGCAGGGGCACAAAGTTCACAGCAAGTTCCTCCTCCACTTCCCACAGGTAGCTTGGCCATCACCTCCTCTGGGAAGTCTTCTCTGATTTCAACTGGGCTTTGGCATGCCTTCCTCCACCCCACTGTGGCCCTGACAGACTCCCCAATTTGAGCACTCCCTATGCCCTGTGTGTGTGTGTGTACACCCATGCACATGGGTCTCCTTCCCTGAACTCTGAAATCCCCTAGAATCAGGGCTATGCCTTATTTGCCTCAGTTGCTCCAGTGCCAGCACAGGGGTTGTGATAGCAGAGAGGGTGTTCAATGTTAGGTGTAGAAAATACAAAAGAATAAGTGGAAGGGAGGGAAGGAGGGAAGGAAAGGGAAACCAGAGCACAACTCTTCTCCCAAAGAGAGGCTACAATGAGGGTGTCTCAAGGCCAAACCCTCCCAAGAATTCTGAAGGCTTTCCCCTCCTCCCCCCGCCCCCAAGCACGGAGTGCCCAGGAAGTGGAGTCAAGAGTAGGGGACCGGAGGCTGTGGGGAGGCAGATGAGCATACGAGTCCTCTCCTCTCTGGGCCTCCACTTTCCATCTATGAGATGGGGATCCAGTTTCCCAAAGGCAAAACAAGCACACGGAGAACTTACAGTGGACCCTCTGACCAGGAAAACCGGCCGTGCCAGTGCAGGTGGCCATCAGAGGGTCCAGGTGCTGGGAGCTGCTGGACAGGCCCGTGGAGGCCTGGAGACCACAGGGGTCTAGCACTTCACCCCCACCCCCCTTCCCTCCTCACACAAGGAACACCGAGAACCTGGGGCAGAAATCCAGAGCCAGAAGAAACCCAGAGAGCCTCAGCAGGCTGTCCATTTTGCAGATATGAAAACTGAGGCCCAGGAAGGCGGCGGGAGGGGTGTTAACATGTGCTGAGTGGGCCTACCATGCACCAGACTTTCTACATAACTTCATAATCCTCGCCACGACCGTGAGGGGCCTGACCGACTGGCTCTGCAGAAGAGGAAACTGGGGCTCGGGGAGAGTCCACAACCCGACCGGGGTCTCACAGCAGAAAGTGACGGCAGCAGGATGCACACCCAGGAGGCGCTGCCTCCAGGACCCCAGCTCCTTCTGTGGCCCCCACACAGCAGGGGCTGGCCTGGAGCCAGCAGCACCAGAGCCGGTGGATTCACGAGCGGGTTCACTGACTCCCGACCCAGTGCTTCTCTTCTCCGCGCTGCAGGGCTGCCCAGACCCAGCGTACGCGACTCCGAGACTCCCCAAGCACTGGGACTGGAGAGGACTACAGTTGGCTCCTTGTCGGACTGCTGCACTCTACAGCATCCTTCCTCACAGGGCTTCTGTATACCTCTAGTGACGGAACCTGTATACCTCCAGTGACGGGAAACTCACTACCTACACAGGACACACTCCATCTTGTAGACGGCTCAATTAATTAGGATGTCCTTCCTCCTAATGAATCAAAAGCCTCTTTTAAAGACTGGAAGGCTTCACGTGACCTTGGGTTCCCTCTGTCCACATCTGCTTCCACTCAGGCCCTCACACACTCACACACACTTCCTCACCATCCCCCAGCCCAGCCTCCTTTAGTTTACCTCCTGACCCTTGCCCCCTGCTCCCCCTCCCCAATAACCACTTTCTAACCTCTGCTAAGGACATGGATATCTTTTTTAAGATACTCAATTTATGAAAAAATATTTCACATCTGTATGAGCAATACACAAATCATAATTCTTAAAAATAACAAATTGCAGGCCAGAGTAATCATAAGTAAATTGATATTGATAAATAAGCTTTTCTCCAGAGCGGTAGGTGGTTTATTTTAATCTAATGAGTTTTGTATTTTCTGAGCTTTCAGATTCCATGATGAAGGGCTATCTGCAATAGAATTACGACACTCTCCGAAATATTGTAATTTAATGCCTCATTTTGTCAAGACTTTCCTGAAAATGAGATTTGTTCCTAGCGAAGAGTTTTACTCAGCTCTTTCCCATACGCCCCCACCCCCCTCCCCAGGCATACGGGTTCTCACTAGGCCAGGCCTGGGGTGGGGGCGGGGTGGACAGCAGGAAAGGAGTGGGGTTAGTCATGGGGCAGGCAGGGACCAGGAAAGGAGCAGGGGACGGCCCTGGCAGACACCGCCTTGCTTTGCGGCTGCCCAGCGCCCACCGCCCGCCTGTGCCTCACCACTGCCTCCTGCTCACAGCCTGGGGAAGGCAGACTTCATTCTTCCTTAGAAGATGGGGAAAGGGATCCTCTTTGAGGGTTCCAGGGCGCAGGATAAGGACATGAGAGCCCAAGAGACAGGAGAGAAGACTGACAGCCCTGCAGGCACGGGCAGCAGAAACCAAAGCTGGGGAAAAACTATCAAAGCTATTTGTGCAGAAGCCTTTGGGGGTGATTTGGTTGAATGCCCTCCAGGGATGGGGAGCTCGCCACCTCCTCGGCCAGCCTCGTGCACTTTTAAGTGCAGGACCACCAGGCCACTGGAGGGACCTTTAGATGGAACTGGTTCTGAGAACTGCAGAAGGAGTAGAACAAGAGGTCAAGAGAGCAGCCCGACTGGCTGGATTCGCATGCTGGCTGCCCACTCAGGGGTGTGAGCTTGCCTGAGCCACTCTCTGGGTCTCAGTTTCCCACACCTCTGAAATGGAGATAATAATAATATCTGCCTCACAGGGCTGCATGAATATAAAATGAGGTAATGCATGGAAAATACTTGGAATACAAGCTCACATACAGTAAGCACTCAGTAAGTGTTATTAAAGTCATGCTTCGCCTAATGACAGGGACATGTTCTGAGAAATGCGTAGTTAGGCGGTTTCCTCATTGTGCAAACATCACAGACTGTACCTATGCAAACCTAGACGGTGTAGCCTCCTACACACCCAGGCTGTACCAGACCACTGTCACATATGTGGTCTGCTGTTGACCGAAACATTGTTTCATGGCACATGACTGCAGTGTCACTATCATCATCATTGTTATCACATGTGTGCACGGACTATTTGAGAGGACACTGAGAAACCAGAAACTGGCCACCTGTGGGAAACCTTGTGGCTGGAGGAGAGAAGTAGGAGAGAGATTTCACCCTATTCCATTTTGGGCCTTTTGAATTTTCCACATGTGCTATATTACCTACCCAAAAATAAATCTGAAAAAACAAAATAAAAGATAATATTTCAACAAAAAGAAAGAAAGACAAATTTCTTCTTTTAACGGACCCCAAGCTGTCTTCCATAAATTTCCACTCTCTGCTTGGGCATCTCGCCTCCAGGTCACATAGTCAACTCCCACCCTTTGAAGCATGTCATTCATTCACTCAACAAACCCATCCTGAGCACCAGTCCTGAGCTGCTGGATGCAAAGTGTTCAACAGAAGCCAAGACAGACCCCATCCCTGCAGCCTGGCAGGTGAGAGGGACCCTCGGCCTCACCATCACCATCCCAGGTCTCCCAGGTGAAACTTTCTGGTGACACCGTGTTCTTCCCTTCTTGGCCCACACTCCCTTAAAGAGGTGTCCTCGTGCCTGAATTGTTTCAGCTCCCCACTTTTGATTGTAAAATTAGATGAGTTGACCACTTAATGATACACACACTGAGGTGTTTAGAGGTGAAGTGAACTAATGTTATACAACTAACTTTGATAGTCAGCCCCAAAGAAATGGCTTGATGGATGGATATATGATAAAGGAAAGGCAACAAACCATAAACTTTGGAATCCCGGTGCGGGGTATATGGGTGTTCACTGTACAAGTCTTTCAACCTTTCTGCACTGTAAGGGCACTAGCTGGTGCACCCCTTTAAAAACGATGTGTCCTTGAGGCTGCTGTCGGGGCTGTGTGCCGGCCCTCACGATGATAACAGTCCTGGGCTTGGCCAACCCAGCTGCTTTCTCGTGGGAGAGTTGGCACCAAGACCCTCGCCGTCTGAGGGAACACGGAGGCCCTGCGGCGGGCTCTGATGCTTGGAATGCAGGTCACACAGGGATGGTCCCCCTTGGCACGCACGCAGCCTTTGTTCCTCTGCCTACAAGCCAGCTTCCCTCAGGGGCGGTAGCTGGTGCACGTTGCTGTCCAGCCGGCCGCCGCTGGACCTTCCCTGTAAGTAACTCCCAATAAACCCATGTGTCTCGTTCACTGTCTCTGGGTCTTTACTCTCTTGGCCACCTATCCCACCTGCTCACCCAGAACACACATGTTTGAAAATTTTTACGATAAAATGTTGGGAAGAAATTAGGAGAATTAAAAACCACGCAAAACTTCAAGTGGCTTTTTACGTCTAGGTGGCCCTCCAATGCCCTTTTCCTGTGGGTTGGGGACTTTCAATTGGGAAAACTAGAAAGAGAAAGAGACAATTCCACAAGCACAATGAAAGACTTCAACACACCTTTCTCAAAAACTGACGGAAAAGTAGAAAACAAATCAGTAAGAATACCGACATCAGATCAACATGATTTACATGTCTGACCTCACTGACGAAGTTGAGTGCTGCACACACTAACAGAATAAACATTCTCCTTGTGAAGCAATGGGTAATTTACCAAAGTCCACCACGCTGGGCCATGAAGTAACTTTCAAAACATTTCAAAGCATTGAAATCATTCTAAGTATGTTCTCTGACCAAAGCAGAGCAAGCTCAAAAACAACCAAGAAAAAAAATGAGGAAACCCCCAAATGTTTGGAAATGAAGCAACACACTTCTAAAAACACATAAAGAAGAAACAACAGAAATTAGAAAATATTTTAAACCATACAATAATGAAAATATGACATCAAAACTTGTGACATACAAATTTTGTGCTTAGAGGAAAATTTATAGCCTTAAATTCAGATTTTAGAAAAGAAGAAAATCTGAAAAACAATGATCTGTGTATCTATCTCAAAAAGTGTTCTAAGAAGTAAATTAAACCCAAATAAAGTAGAAAGAAATAAAAAAATTCCTAATAAGAACAGAAATTAATGAAATAGAAACAAAATTAAATAGATAAAAATCAGTGGACTGAAAGTTGGTCTTTGAAAAGATTAACAAAATTGATAACTCCAGTGATCAGCAAGACAATGAAGAAAGTGTCAGAGAAGGCACGTTACCAAAATGATGAATGAAAAAGAAAGTATTACTGCAGATTCTACAGAGTATAAAGATTATAAGAGGACAATAAAGGAGACATTATGAATATCTTTACATCAACTCATTTAAAAATTTATATAAAATGGATAAAGTGCTCCAAAAATACAACTTACCAAAACTGACACACAAAAACATGGAAATATAAATAGTCCTATTTATACTAAAGAAATTGAAACTGTAATCAAAAACCTTCCCACTAAGAAATATAAGCTCTCAGTGCTTCTCTATTGAATTCTCCTAAACATTTAAGGAAAAAAATAACACAAATCTTATCCAAACTCCTGCAAAGAAACAGAAAAAGAAGAAACAGGTCCCAGTTTATATTATGAGGCCAGCTATAATCTGACAAGGATATCACATGAAAGGCAAATCACAGGTTGATCTCCTTCATGAACACAGATGAAAAAATCTTAAACAGAATATTAATAATTCACATATACCATGCAAAATATAGTCAAAGGAAAGCTGTCATAGCTATTGCAATAGCAGCCAAGGGATTATGAAAAGAATAATATATCATGACAAAGTTGGATTTACTCCAGGAATGCAAGGTTTGTTAACTTTTGAAATCAATCAATGTAATTCACCACCTTAACAGAAGAAAGAAGAAAAATTACATGATCATTTCAACAGATGCAAAAATACATTTGATAAAATTCTACACACATTTATGACAAAAACTCTTAGCAAGAAGGAACAAAAGAGGCCAAATATGAAAAGCCCACAGCTAACATCACACTCAATGGCCAAAGACTTCCTTAAGATCAGGAACAAAACAAGGATGTCCACTATTACCATTTCCATTCAACATGGTAGTAAAAAATTCTAGCCGGGGGCCAGCCCGGTGGCGTAGCAGTTAAGTTCGCATGTCCCACTTCAGCGGCCCAGGGTTCGCCGGTTCGGATCCCGGGTGCGGACATGGCACCACTTGTCAAGCCATGCTGTGGTAGGCATCCCACGTATAAAGTAGAGGAAGATGGGCATGGATGTTAGCTCACAGCCAGTCTTCCTCAGCAAAAAGAGGATTGGCAGCAGATGTTAGCTCAGGGCTAATCTTCCTCAGGGAAAAAAAAAGTTCTAGCCAGAGTAATTAGGAAATAAATTTCCAATTCCAAAGTGGAAAGGCAGAATTAAAATTATCTCCATTCACAGATGGCATGATCTTATATGTATAAAACTCTAAAGATTCCATTAAAAAACTGTTAGAGCTAATAAATAAATCCAGCAACGTTTCAGGATAAAAATCAACATGCAAAAATAAGTTGCATTTATATACACTAGCAATGAATAATCTGAAGAGAAAATTAAGAGAACAATTCCATTTACAGAAGCATCAAAAAGAATAAAATACTTACAAATAAATTTAACCAAGGAGGCAAACGACTTCTACACTGAAAACTACAAAACACTGCTGAAAGAAATTAAAGACATAACTAAGCGGAAAGACACGCCGTGTTCATGGGTTGGAAGGCTTAATATTGCTAAGATACTATACTTAATATTGTTAAGATACAATACTACCCAAAGCAATCTACAGATTTAATGCAAGCTCTACCAAAATGCCAATGGCATTTTTTGCAGACATAGAAAAACCCATCCTAAGATTTATACAGAATTTCAAGGGACCCTGAGTAGACAAAATAATTTTGAAAAAGAAGAACAAAGTTGGAAGACTCATACTTCCTGATTTAAAAACTTGCTACAAAGCTACAGTAATCAAAACAGCATGGTACTGACGTAAGGACAGAATACAGACCAATGGGATAAAATAGAGAACGTCAAAATAAACCATTGCATATATAAACCATTGCATATATATCATGCACTGATATATTTTTGACAAAAGTGCAAAGACCATTCACTGGGGACAGGACAGTCTTTGCAACAAATGGTGCTAGGAAAATTGGACATCCACATGCAAAAGAATCAAGTTGGACTCTTACCTTACACTATACACAAAAATTAACTAAAAATCAATCAAAAACCTAAATGTAAGAACTAAAACTATAAACTTCTTAGGGGAAAACCTTCATGACATTGAATTTGGCAATGATTTCTTGGGTATGACACCAAAAGCACAGGCAGCAACAGTAATAAAAAAGATAAAGTGGATTTCATCAAAATTAAAAACTTGTGTGCAACAAAGGATACTATCAATAGAGTGAAATGGCAACCCATGGAATGGGAGAAAATATTTGTAAATCATATATCTGATAAGGCATTAATATTCTGAGCAAATAAAGAACTCTTACAACCCAACAACAAAAAAGCAAACAACCCAATTCAAAAATAGACAAAGGACTTGAGCAGACATTTCCCCACAGAAGACGTACAAAGTGCCAATCAGCACATGGAAAGATACTCCAAGTCACTAGCCACTGGGGAAATGCAGCTCAAAATCACAATGGGATACCACTTCATATCCCTTAGGATGGCTATTACAAAAAAGAAAAATAACAAGTGCTGGTGAAGATGTAGAGAAACTATAACTCGTGCATTTTTGGTGGGAATATATAATCAAGTGGCCGCTGTGGAAAACAGTATGGCAATTCCTCAAAAAGGTAAATGTAGAATTACCATCTGATCCAGGAATTCCACTCCTAGATACTTAGTGAAAAGAACTGATGGCAAAACCCAAACAGATACTTGCACACCAGCGTCCACAGCAGCATTACTCACAATAGCCAGAAGGTGGAACCAACCCAAATGTCCACCAACAGATGAATGGACACACAAAGCATGGTATATACACGCAACTGAACATTATTCAGCCTTAAAAAGGAATGAAATTCTGATACATGCTAAACATGGATGAATCCTGAAAACACGCTAAGCGAAATAAGCCAGACACAAAAGGACAAATATTGTATGATTCTACTTATACAAGATGCCTAGAATAGGCAATTCACAGAGACAGAAAGTAGAACAGAGGTACCAGGGGCTGGAGGAGAGTGTGGGGAGTTACTGTTTAATGGGTACAGAACCCACAGAGCTTCTGTTTGAGGTGATGGTGGTGATGGTTGCACAAAATTGTGAATGTACTTAATGCCACTAAATTGCTACTTAAAAATGGTTAAAATTGTAAATTTCACGTTATGTATATTTTACCACAACTTTGAAAAAAAGTAATAGATGACAATTTCCCTAATTTGATAAATGAGATATACAAAAACCTGCAGGAAACATCACACTTAAAGGTGAAATATTGAAAGCTTTCTCCTCGATTCCAGAATCAAACTAAGGATGCCCACTATCACCACTTCTATGCAATATTATGCTGGAAGTCCTAGCCACTGCACTAAGGCAAGAAAAAAGATGTAAGTATCGGAAAGGACGATATAAAATGATTATTTACAGAAAACATAACTCTGTATGTTAAAAAACAAAAAAATTCTGTAGATAAACTATCAGAATTAATAAGTAAGTTTAACAAAGGTCGCTGGATACAGGTCAATATTTAACAAATCAACTGTACTCCTATATGCCAGAAACAAGTAATTAGAAGCAAAAAAAAACTTTAAATATCATTTATAATAGTATCAAAAGCATAAAATACACGGAAATCAATAAAATAAGTGTAAGATCTCTACACAGACAATGCAAAAGAATTCTTGAAAGAAATTTATTAAGACCTAGGTAAATGGAGGAGTTATATCTTGTTCATGGATTGGAAAACTCAATGTCATAAAGATGTCAGATTTCCTCAAATTGACCTACATATTTTTGATGCAGTCTCAATTAAATCTCAGCAGTGTTTTTTTTTAATTTCAAAAGCTGATTTTAAAATTTATGTGGATGAATGAATGGATAAAGAAAATGTGGTATACACACACACACACAATGGAATATTATTCAGCCATATAAAAGAAGTAAATCTTATCATTTGCGACAACATGGATGGACCTTGAGGGCATTATGCTACATGAAGTAAGTCAGACAGAGAAAGACAAATACTGTATGATCTCACTTATATGTAGAATCTAAAAAAACCGAATTTATAGAAACAGAAAACAGATTTGGGGGTGGTTGGGGGCTAAATGGGTAAAGGAGGCCAAAAGTTACAAACTTCCACTTATAAAATAAATAAGTCCTGGGAATGTAGGTACAGCATGGCGATTACAGTTAATAACACTGTGCTGTACATTTGAACGTTGCTAAGAAAGTAGATCTTAAAAGTTCTCATCACAAGAAGAACAAAATTCTGTAACTATGTATGGTGACGGATGTAACCCAGACTTATTGTGGTGATCATTTTGTAATATCTACAAATATTGAATCATTATGCTGTACACCTGAAACTAATATAATGTGTGTCAATTATACCTCAATTAAAAAAATTTTTTTGGAAAAACAAAAGTTGACTAAAAATGTCCCAGCTGCCTTGGCACCAACATCAGTGCTACTGACCACTGTATCCCCATGCCTCTCTTCCTGCCCTCCAACCACGGGAGTACAGTGCCAGCAGGCACGGAGCAAGTGGGCCTCTTCCTCCATGAAGCCTTCCAAGACTGACCACCCCCCACCTCCTTGGAACCTACATAGCCTTTCTCATAGGTGCGACAGTTACTCGTGTCACCCCAAGGCAGCCTGCAAGACTGTGAGCCCCTCAAATGCAGGAGCTAACAATGACAGTAACATAATAACAACTGATAGCTGAGAGTAACAGTAGCATAACAAGAACTAACAGCAGCATTGGTTGAGCATTGGCTGTTTGGCAGGCACTTTTTCTAGGCATTTTACATGCAGTAACTCATTTAATCCTCCCAATAACCCTTTGTGGTAGGTACTGTTATTATCCTGATTTTCCAGATGGGAACACTAAAGAACAGAATGATTAATTAAATTACCTGAGGTCGCACAGGTAATAATTGGAAGAGCTAGGATTTGAACCCGGATGGTCCGGCTCAGAGGTAGAAACACTCCCCTTGTTTAGCGATAGGCCCACAGGTGAAGCCCAGTGCCTGGAGCCCCGGCGACACCCAGACCAGCCACCAAGGAGGAGACGCTCCCAGGTCTTCGAGGCATGAAACGTGTCCATGTGTCCGTGGACAGGGCTGTGTGTGGGGAGGCGAATAATCTCTTGAAGGCCCAGCTCTGAGACAGGGCAGCAGGCAGGCCGGGCTGCGGGGCCTGGCTCCTACGCCCGGGGAAGCAGGCTGAGGCCCCTGCGTGGGCTCTGGGGCAAGGCCCTTTCCAGTCCTGGAGAGGAGGGTCTGGGACCCACTCAGGGGTCAGGCCCCTGCTGACAGCACTCAGGACAAAGGAGGAGGAGAGACCGGGACCCTGTTCCCATCCCAGGCACACGCCAGGGCCCTCCGCTTCCTACCCCCAGGCCGGGGGTCTGGAGACAGCCCCTTGGAAGGTAAAGCCGGCCTCCCTGGGGACGAACTCTAGCATCTCACCACCCTCCACCCCCACCCGACACCCGGCACACCAGCTTCTCCTCGGGCCTGCCTGTACGCCCTCCTGCTGCACACTCACCTCGTCTTCCTCTGCTCTGTCCCAAAGAGGCTCTTGTCTCTGCCCAGAGACTGCTCTCCCAGGAGGTATGGGGGCACGGGGGCTCCTTTGTGCCACGTCTGTGTGGCTGCAGTGACAAACACAGACAACGATAACACGGATGGACCCGTGGGCTCAGTGGCCACAGATGGCCCGTGTTAAAATGATGGACTCAAAAGCATTAGAAGAAAAAGTCAGGGTTACCCGCCCCCCACTTACACCAAATGGTGCTCCCTTTGTCACAGGCCAAAGGCCTGGGGGACAAAACAGTCCTGCCCAGGCACCTGCACTGTCCATGGTGGCCAGAAGTGGCCCAGAGAGGGGGCCATCTTGACAAAGGTGACACAGCACAGCAGTGCCAGAGCCCCGGGCAGGCCTGACACCCCAGTTCAGCAAACAGACCTGGAAATCAGGCCCAGGGGGCAGGGTGGGGCCCACCCTCACATTCCGGCCTTGCCTAGGAGCATCCAGGTGTACCGGCTCCAGCACACCTGTGTGTGAGTGCACACACACACACACACACACACACACACACACACGTGCCCAGAAGCACACGCACACACAGCCGCGGCCTTCTGGGCCAAAGTCAGAAGGAGAGAGAGCTGTCAGTACAAAGAACTTCTGAGCCGGACAGTTGCAAGGAAACTGGGAAGGAAAAGGGAGAAGCTGTGTGTCCAGCGGCCTGTCCTGTTCCCCTCTGCCCTCGCCGACACCCAGCCCTCCGCGGTGGCTCCCAGGGAAGCTGTGAAACACGCAGGTGCAACGAGGTCACCTAGTTAACAGCCTCCCGCCCGCTGTATTATTCATGGGCTCCCTTCTTCCGGCCAGAGCTCCAGTTTCCAAGAGCCCTCAGGCTGGGCTCAGCAGGCCAGCCTGCGCCACCCCAACTCTTTCCACCCACGCCCTTCCTGTCCCCTTCCTAGGAGGCAGCCACCCTGTGCCAACTCAGCTCCCAGCCGTCCCCTTCAAGTGAAGGGGAGAGCACCCGGGTGAGTGAGGAACAGCCAGGACGGAAACCCTCGGCTGAGTCCACATGAGACGCTGAAATTCCCAAAGGGAGCTGCAGGGCCCTCTGTCTCTCTCTCTCTCTCTCACACACACACACACACTGACTCAACTGTCCCAAATATGGTACTCTGAATAAGTGTGAGAGCCCATGGTAAACAAGGCCCGTGGCTTGTCCACTTCTGTACTTTAGTGTGCCTTGCACAATGCCCTGCAAACAGTAGGTGCTTAATAAATATTTGTTGACTTGCACACTTTCCTCCAAAGATGGGTGTCAAATTGATAGAGTGGGCGTAAGTCCTCAAGCCATTCAAAGACACCACTGCTGGAGTTAGAGACTTTCATGTTATTTAAACATCTATCAGCATATGTCTCGTAAACCCTGCATGGTTAAGTCATTAATACATAGTGATGACTAATAAATATTTATGTATTTATTGCAATTTCTATATATCACAATGCATTTTGCCAAGCACTTCCCTGTATCTCAGGAGAGCCCCACTCCCCGAAGCACGTGGCTTGGCCAGAAGGGTTTTCTCCCTCCTTCGCCAATGAGAAACCGCGGCTCAGAGGCTTAAAGGCCCTGAGTCAACACAGGACTGTACTGGCGTCTTTGCGTGCTTCACCGTTCACACGCGTGTCCCTGCCACACGGTTACCAGGCACACACCAACATGAGAAACTATCAGACGAACCGGTGGTCCTCCACTGAGGTTCCCTGGGCCAGGACTCTGAGTCCAGGCCAGGGTCAGTGCAGGACTCACACTCGGTCAGAAACACTGAGGGGCGCCCATCAGCCAGCCTGGCCGCTAGATGGGAAAAGGTACGGGGCTGGAATGAAATCATGGGAGCCAGTGAATTCGACCCCCTGCTTTTACAGGTGGGCAGGACTGGGGTCTGGTCGGGGTCTCCAGGTCCAGGCAAGCACAGAGAGCACTGAAGTACATGGCCTTTCCAGGTAGGGGCAACCTGGTCAGGGTGCAGGACCCGTGGCTTCCATGCTGGTGACATGTCCCCTTGTTCACTTCCGTGGATGGTGAACTCACTGCCCAGCCTCACTCACTTAAATGCCTGGCGCCATAGACACGTGAATGTCCAACCCCCGCCCAGGGTCAATCACAGGTGATGTCCTGACAGCACTAAACACATCTGACAGGCCTGGACTGAAAGTCCAGCCCCATCACTGCTCCATGCAGACCCGAGGGAGGTCACTTGTCCTTTCTGGGCTCAGATTCCACCTGTGTAGTCAGGAAGTTGGCTCTGGCCTTCTCTAAGTGCAGTACAGGGTGAAGAAGAGAGTGAAGATTAAGGAGCCAGACTGCCTTGGCTCAAATTCCACCCCACCACCTGCTAGCTGTGTGACTTTGGGTAAAGTGATTAACCTCTCTGTGCCTTGGATTCCTCATCTGTAAAATATGAGTAACAGCAGTCTCTATCTCAGAGTGTTGTTGTCAGGACCAAGTGAGGGATTTTATGTAAAGTGCTAAGCCCAGGGCCTGGCACACAGTAAGTGCTTAATAAATGTTCCTCATTATTGTCAGCCCTGACACTCTATGACAGAGGTCACACAGAAACTGGTCCTCCACAGGCCACATGCAGCTTGCTGAAGGGCGTTTCCTACAGTATACGTTCCACAAGGGCAGGAGCCCTGGATGGGCCCCAGGGACCTACAACAGTGCCTGCCACACAGTCAGGGCTTAATAAACATTTGATAAATGAATGGATGACCTCATGGTGTTTTTAAATAGCTGAATTAGTTGCCAGCATTTAAAATAAGAAAATTTTATATTTTTTAAAATCTGGATTTCTAGATAATTTTGAAAAGTCAAAGTGTCTGGCCACACTTGTCCTACATGCCCACTTAACAAGCACAGGCAAGCATGGTAGCAGTGGCGCCCCCTTCCCATGGGGCGAGCATGCGCAGTGTGCCACAGTGCCCGCCCGGAGCCTTGCTACCTCACAACCGCTGCCCGGGTGGTAGGCCCCTGAATGTCCACCCCGGCCCAGGGCCATCACAGGCAAGGCCCAGACAGCACGGAAGGTTTGTATTTACCCAGCCCCAGAGCACTCTGCCCACACACACCTCTCCGAGCACGTCCCTGCCCCGAGTCCTCCTCCTACCCCAAGTCCGGGAGAGGAGACAGGCCTCCAGGTCTGCTAAGCACCCTGAGACCCTCTGGCATCCAGGCTCCCCTACTTTGGACAAGCCAAACCCTCTCCCCCAGAGGACACAACCCCAAACACTCAATGTTTCTCCAACCTCCTCAGCTTTCCAGGCCCCCTTCTTCCTTGCTTGGAAAGCGCCCGGGTGTAAAACGCAATGGGAAGATGAGCTTAATCCTTGTCTTTCTCGTGGAAAGTGTGCAGAGAAGACAGAGAAAAAACAAACACACACGTACACACACACACACACACGCAGGCACCCCGGAGATAAAGTGCTTTTCTAAAATACTGTTATCCATTCCAGGTCCCCCTCCACCTGGCCTTCTATGGAGAGGGGACACGGCAGTGCATGCTCGAAAGCAAGGTGTCTGGAGTGCTGTGGGGTGCCAGGGGGGCTACCTGTAGACATGTGAGCCCCTCCCTCCTACCACTCCCCTCCCCAAGCTGCCAGGGCTCAGGTCCATGAGGATGGACCAAATCTTCCCATCGTGCAAGAGGCCTCCCCTGCCCACTCCATCTTCCACCTTTAGAAAGTCAACTATTCGCTCTGTTTTCTCCGTAGCACCCACGACATCTGTACTTGCCTTGTGTGTGTATTTATTGTCTGACTTTCTCCCCCAGTTCAATACAGTAGCCACCAGACACATGTAGCCACTGGACATGGGAAATGTACCTAGTCCACATTGAGATGAGCCGTAAACGCAAAATACACACCAGATTCTGAAGACTTAGAACAAAAAAAGAATGGAAAATATCTCATTACTAATTTGTTACATTGATTACATGTTGAAAGGACACCACTTTGGATATAACAGGTTAAATAAAACAGATTATCAAAAATGATTTCAACTATTTCTTTTAACTTTTTCAAAGTGGCTACTAGAAAATTTAACACTACGCCTGTGGCAGGCATTTCCGGCTTGCATTATATTTCTATTGGAGAGCACTGCTGCAGACTCGCAGCCCGGATCCCCAGCAACTAGACAGAGCCCGGCACACAGCTGATGCTCGCTACTGGTTGACTGAATGGCGGAAAGAAAGGCCTCCCCAACAGTGGACGCGGGACCTAAAACATAAAGGAGGACGGGTTTGGAAGGACCTCCCTCCACAACGTCCAGTCTGTGCAGGCTTTCCAGCAGCAGTCCACCCATGCGTCTCCCGTAAAGAAGCCTCAGGCCTCCGCAGGAGGAACAGAGAGAGGCCTGGCTTAGAGTTCTGTCTCCGTTGGTTCCCTGGAAATGATATCAGCTCCCCTGGCCTCAGGAGAAAAGGTCCAGATCAGCCTCCTCCCGGGGCGAGGGCAGATCAGAGCAGGGACGCAGAGGGCTGCAGGAGAATGAAGCCCTGGGTGAGCCTGGGGCAGGATGACGAGGCTCCCACCTCTGCAGCAAAGAACAGAAGTGGGGCAGAGCTAAAGGGAGCCCCTGGGAGGGACATAATCCACCCCCAGCCCAGCCCTCGGGAAGCCAGGTAAAGCCAGCATCCCCTGGGGACAGGACCAAGGATACAAATGGATACCCAGACATGGTCTCAGCCACCTTTTGTTTTCTCTTCCTTCCCTTTCTTTCTCTCTCTTGCTGTCTCCTCTACTTCCCTCCCTCCCTCGCTTTCACTGGCTCCCAAATTACAGCCTTCTTTCTGAAACAGACACAATCAAGGTGGCGCACAGGGCCCTTGTCACAAATGGCATCTTAGGTCCTCTCCAAATGGAGCATGGCCTTTAAAGAGGAAGGCAGTGCCGCTAACAGCCTGCCGAGGGGAAGACGCATCTCCAGGAAGGCACGGGCCGGAAGACACTCCCTCCCTCTCAGGCTGATCAGCCCGCAGAGGTTCCGGAGACTGTGACTGCGGGGCCAGGCCCTGGGCTGCTGGGGTCCAGGGGGTGAAGGCCCGCCTGGCCTCCTCGACACACCTCCTGCTGGGGCGGAAGGAGCAGTGCTCTGCCCTTGACTGACCACCGCCCAGGCCCACCTCACCCAGGGAGAGGGGCTAGAACAAGACCACTCCAAAACTTTGGGCCTCAGTTTTTCCACCTGTAACATGGCAGGTCTAGCTAGTCTCTAAGGACCCTCCCAGCCCTTGGAGTAGAGGTCACAAACTCAAATGGCTAAAGGGCCAGGACGCAGTACCAATGAGTAAAGCAGGGTCAAATGTGAGACAATAGGGAATGGTGGGGACTGCAGAGAACTGAAGGCTATAGGTTCACTTACATCTAAAAGGAAGACTGCAGGCAAAACTCAATGTGTGACAGAAGTCAGAGTGAAGTCAGAACAGTGGTTCCATCTGGCACCGACTAACAGTGCCTGGGAGGCGGCGTGAGGGAGCCTGACAAGGAACGGGGAGTGTGTCTTGATCGACGTGGTGGTTACACAGGTGTACAGCTACATAAAAATCCACCACTTTCACTTAACGTATGTTTACCTTATTGTACATACGCAACCCTCAAATAAAGAACTTTTAAAAGAAAAACACAAACAAATGCAAGGGGCGGCTGCAATTCAGACTCAACCAACAACTGCCAACTGGGAACCCAGACCCAACACTGCTAGTTCTAGTCAGAGATGCCAGAAATCTAGATTTTTAAGAGAAAAGGCCGTTTTTTTAATGTTGTTAGTCACTAATTCAAAATGGAAAGCCACAACCACACACACACATAAACACACATCTTCAGGCAGAATTCAATTTATGAACTTATAGCCTGTCAAGCTCTCAAAATAAGATGAGGTTTCACCTCTTTGCTAGAATACAACGTGTCTGACACGTGAATCAAAGGGATAATAACAAAAGCTACGCATCCTGCACCTTGCAGTGTGCCGAGCACCACACAGAAGGCTTTCTGTTCAGTTTTCTTCTTATGTACGCTCATAGCAAGCCCACCAGGTAACTGAGAAGCATTCCCATTTAACAGATGAGCACCCTAAGGCCTGGACAAGGTTACATGCCAGACCAGGGCTGCAGAGCTCAAAGCGGAAGACCTGGTGTTCGACCCCAGCTCCGTCTGCCTCCATGCTGTCTTACAAAAATCACGAAGAGAATGGGTTTCTGATCATAATAACAGCCAGCATGTGCATGGGGTTTTAGACTCTGCAAAGGAAATGTAAAAAATAGGAATGCTAAACCCGAGCCTGCAGTGTCACCGTAGGCAACACAGCCTGAGGCCCCGAGGCTGACGACAGATGTCTGATTTTCCCATTCCCCTTGGCCATACACTGAGCCACACGGACTGTCACAACGAGGGGAGACAGAGCCCCAAGAGCACAGATCCCGAGACCCAAAGATAAAGACCAGCAAGCAGCAGCAGCCGCTGCCGCCCCACTCCCCATGACAGACCCAGATTAAATTTCACAGCTGTCTCCATGCGGCTACTTCTTAAATACGCAAGTCTCTCACGGACACCCTTCTGGTCAATAAAGTTGGTAAGAATATGCATTTTCTGCCCTATGGGATTCAATAAAGCTATGCTCATATTGAACCAAAATGAATATGGCCTATAAATGCTCTAATTTTTCTGAATTGACTCTTCTGCACAAATGATTGCTCATCACTGTTGCAGAGAGTCAGATCAAGAGATAGAAATTTCCAGCACTCCAGAAGCACCCCTTATGCCCTAGTCCTTACGGCCCAGGGTTACCATTACTCTGAGCTCTGTCACATGGATGGGTTTTGCCTACAAGCTGTCCCTTTTCTATGGGGCCTGCACTCCTCAGTTCCCAAAGTCCCCACCACGCCCTACTGTCTTACATTTGGCCCTGCTTTACTCTTCGGTCGGCCTCCAAGCCTCTCCAGGCACGCGAGTTTGAGACCTCTACTCCAAGGGCGGACGCCTAGAGCCCAGAATATGGCAAGATGGGCATTAACCACCCAGTCTTGAAAGTAACCAACATGAACAGTTAAAACTAGTTACAGGCACACCAGCGCCTGGCCTGTTCACAATCAGTTAGTGATGGGGCTAGAGAAGGTAGTGAAATAATCACCCCGCAGTAGCGCACCCAGCCAATGAACGATTACTGAGCACAGACTCCGCCAGTGTGGCAGCCCCCGAGGGTACAGAGAGGAGTAAGCTCCTCCTGTGCTGGAGGAGCTCGCCATCTAGAGAGGGGCCCAACGCTGCACAGTAGTAAAACGCCCCATGGAAGGGCAGTGAGGGGGGAGGCACAGGCTGCAGAGGCGACCGCTCCACCCAGCCAGCCCCGGAGTCAGTGAAGGCTTCCTGCAGTGGGTGACCCCTGAGCGGCACCAGCACTACCCACAGCCGCGAGCAAGGCTGGAGCACAGAGGGACCCACTCTGATCCCCATCTCTCTTTTACTGGAGGCAAAACACTCCCCTCCTGAAAGAGGGTCCCACTCGTGAATGACCTTGCTCACCCAGGAAGGGACAAGCTGGACTGCCCCAGTGCCCAGAAAACTCAAGTTGAAGCTCAAAATAAAAAGAAATGAATTTTTCAAAAAACAACACTATAATTGACTTTGAAACCAATGAGTTCAAAGGAAATTAAGTTAATTTTCAAAACCATCTTTCCATTTTAAAACAGTGAATTTTGTTTTAAAACTGAGGGTTTGAGAAAATGTGAAGACGTTTATTAAGCCCGTGATTTCTGAACTCAGTGATGAAGGAAAGCTTTCACATTAGCTGCATCATTTGTAAGGCCCATGACATGCTGATCCCTGTTCCCCGACAGCTCCTCCTTGCCCCTCTGCACCCCGGCAGGGGTTGCCCCTCTTCCTGGCAGAGGCCACTCTAGAAGAAGGACAGTTCTCTTCTGACAGGGCTGGGGTGCACGAGTCATGCCATGACCTTTCACCTGTGACACCACCGGCCTCTGACCCAAATCCCTCCAAAGTCCTTCAGATCCTCACTCTCAGGCCAGCCCTGATGGCCTTAGGGTCGTCATTATTCCTCTAGGACCAGGGAAGTGACTTGCCACCACGTGGTGGCATCATCCTCGTGTCTTGGGGTTAGGGGCCTCCTAAGGCCCCAGGCAGCAGAAGTGGGACGTCCAGCCCAAGCTAGGGGCTAAGAGTGGGCCTTGGTCAGTATCGTCCCCTCTGCGGACTATCCCAAATTAGCGTTTACACAGCTCCTTCTGCACAAGGCCTATGGCCGCAGAGAGGTGTGGTCAAGGGTCATCCCACCCATCCGCAAGAGACACCTGAAGCAGAGGACAGTTACTCAATTCCTTCCCCTTGAGGCGCAGCATCCTCCCAGGCCCCGGCCTCCTCGAGGCAGAGCAGCTTACCCAACTTACAGAAACTCTGCCCCTTCCTACTGGCCCACACGCAGCACACACAGCAATGCTTTAACTGTACAGAAAGCTGAGTTACTACTCAAATTTGTTCAAAGTTCCCCAAAACACAGACACCCTCCTGGCATTAGCAGGGAATAGCCCCAAGGGCCCAGTGGTGGACTGCTAACCCAGCCTTAGCATAGTGTCCAGTCTCATTCTCAAACCTACATTCTTATGCACTGCCCTACTGGACATTCTCTCTGCACCAAGAGACTGCGAGATGCTCACGCCCTAGAAGTACTGTGGACACGGTTTCTCAAACTTTACTGAGCAAACAAACCACTCAAGGATCTTGTAAAATACAGATTCTGATGCAAGGGGTCTGGGGCGGAGTGCAAGAGTCTCCCTTTCCAACAAGCTCTCAGGTGATGCTGACGCTGCACGTCCACAGGCCACACTCAGGCGGCAAGGCTCCACCAGACCTTCACCTCCCAGAAGCATGTGCATTTTAAATTAGGACTTCAGAAAGGTGCCCTTTAAAATGTTAAGCTCAAAGAAATGAACCTCAAATGGTGAAACTGCAGGTAAGACAGCTTGTTGGGTGGGGGAGCTGTTGGGGAGGTGACCAAGATCACGTGCCAGCCATCACAACCCTCGAATTTTTTGGTAAGCAGAACTGGGGAGCCCGCTGTTTGGCAGTCAGGAAGGTGGAGGCAGATGTGCACGGAGGCCCAGACAAGGCAAAGACACTAGCTCTGGGCTTCCTATCCCTCACTGCTCCCCTCCACCGCCCAGGGCAGGGCCTCCCGGCGCACCAGTCACTTCTATAGTGCCACCTTTCCAGCTCACTGTTCCGCTCGCCCTCTGCTGTGTAGGCACTCTGCCTTCCCACCCTCCTCAGGCCCGGGGAAACGGACAGCACCCAGCATTCCTATTCCCCAGCTAAGGGCCCCCTCCCAGCCCCTCCTCAGCAGAGTGACATCTGGTCCCCCACCCTCCTAAGTGCTGACCGCAGTGCGCCTACCCCTGCACCATGAACCAAACGCTAACTCCAAGCCAGCTCTCCCCCTCCACGGCTGACTCATCAGCACCTCGCACCTGGCCCCAACCAAGCCCACCCCAGCCCTGCAGCCTAATTCTTCCCTGCGCAAGGGTGTGACTGCACCCAATGCACACACACACAATCAGGTGCCTCTCCAGCTTACTTCAAAATCCAAACTGGAGTGGGGGTGCTTGCTGAGCGACTAAAAGGCAAGGGTCAATGCAGGCTCTGGTCTGAGAGGGCAAAGTACGTAGAAGAGGCAGGCGCGCTGCCTTCTGAATTACTGGGAGGGTGGGGGCTTGTTACTACCCAGGAAAGGCTAATGTCCAGCTCCAGGGCTGGGGCCTGGGGTCGCAGTGGGGCGGCGGCCGGCGGCGAGGGCACTGGATCTCCGTTCGCGGCACGGAGGCAGCGACTCTAGGCGCCCGCTCCGGGAAAGCAAGGCACTGAGTGCCGGCCGGCCGATGGCGCCGCCACCTCGGAACGCGCGGGTTCTGACCTGCAGGAGAGACGAGGGGCAGCGCTCCGGAGCGCAGGCCCCCGGGGACAACCAGCACCGCCCATGGCGGGCCTGCCGGCGACCGGGGAGACGAAGCGCGAGCCGCACAAGGCTCCCGGCTGCGCGAGGGGCGCGCCTTTCCCGTGTTCGGACCGGACTGGGGAGGTTGCGGGAGTCCTCTGGGGTCTCTCGCAGGCACCGAGAGGTGATGAGGGCTGGGGAGAGCTACGTGACTTTAGGTCCCTCCAGAGCCGTTGCCAACCCCGCTGTGGGGGTGTGCCCCACCCCATCTCCACTGTCTAAATGGGGACCCAGAGCGCAGAGGGGACGGGATTGGATCCCAGGGTCCTCTTTACCCCGAAATTCTCCCCGCCGCAGACCCAGACCCTCTCTGATGGGCGGAGAGCAAAGTGCCCGAATGTTCACGGGTCCAGGAACCGGGGTGGGGAGCGGAGAGCCTGTCCTCCCAAGGCCAACACGGAGGGAATTCGAGTTCCCGGGAATCAAAGTTGCCGCGCGTCCGGCCGCGGGCTCGGAGCGGGGCTCAGGATCCCGGCCAGGGGCCCAGGATGGAAGGAAGCCCCGGGCGCCCGCCGCGGGCGATGGCCGCGCCGGGAACAAGTGGTTCAACGGCTGCGGTCGCGACCCCACGGCTCCAACTTTCCCGACGCGTGGCGGGCGAAGGGCGCGGAGGAGGCGAGGGGAACGGGGAGGGAAAGGGCGGTGCGCGGCTCTTGGTACCGTGTGCGTGTGCGGAGCGGCGCTGCGCCGCGCCTCGGGCTCTGCTCTCCGCCGGATCGGCCCCCGCCGGCCGCCTGCTCAGGTGCTGGCCACCGCCGCGTCTCGCTGCCGGCGCGAAGGCTCATCCGCGGCGCGCCGGGCTCTCTGGGGTCCCCTTGGCCCGTCCGCTAACCTCTGGCCGCTTGCCGGCCGCAACTTCAGGCGCGCCGCGGGCTCGGACGAGACGCGCCCCAAACGTCCCGAGGCTCGGCACCCCCGCGCTCCATGCCCGGGCCGCCCCGCCCCAACCGGCTCAGCGCCCGGCCGCCGTCGGACGCGTCTCCTCGCCGAGCATCGCGCCCGCAGCCCGCGCCCCTCTCTCTCTCTCTGTCGAGCCGCCGCCGCCGCTCAAGTCCGCGATCAACTTTCCCTCGCTTCCTCCGCCCCGCGCGGCCCCCGCCACCCAGACCCCGCCTCCTGACGCTCTCTCCCTCACCTCCTGCCTCGCCCAGCCCCCGCCCGCCCGGCCGCGCCTGGCTGCCCACCCCCCTCCACGACGGACCGCCGGGATCCCTGCGCCCCCCGCCCCGGCCCCGCTCGGACCCCCGGGAGCGATGGGAGCCCGGCCAGGCGCTCAGGGCATGAATATATCAGTGCTGGCGAAGCTGCCCTCTGCCGATGTCATGGCACTGGCTGCTGTGGCAACTTGACGAATCCCCCAAAGGGGCAAGGAGGAAGCCCGCGGAAGCGGCCCCAGGTGCGTGCCGGAGCCGTGCCCCGCAGGGCCGCCCGCCGTCCCGCCGAGGGGCTAGCAGAAGGGTGGGGGCCCGGCCAGCCTCCCGCCGGCCCCGCGCCTCGGGCGAACCGGGAAACGCTCCCTGGAAGCCTGAGCGGGCGAGCGGGCGCACGGCCTAGGTGAGCCTGCGCCATCTGTTGGCTTCAAGCGCCCCCTCTCTGCTCCCAGAGTCGCTGAGCGGGCCTCGGTCCCTCTAGTCCTTGGGGCCGCCTGGCCGCGCTTCGCTCAACCAGCTGCCTTTGCCCACCCCACTCGTGTGCTCCCGTCTGCGCCCTCTCCCTCAATGGAGCTCAGAATGCCCCAGGGCTTACAAATGAGGGACCCCGGATCGGAAGAGATCCTTGAACACCTGGGCACCCTCACCCATGGGAGACACTTCTGCAGCACGCCGGAGTAATGATCTCCCAGCTTCTTTTTGCACACCCATAGGAATGGAGACTTCCTGACTTTTCCAGACAGCTGGATTCAGGAGCACTCACGTAGTTGAAGAGGGTCGTTCCTTGACCTTGATCTTGACTTCCCCGGGCTAAACATTCTGAATTCTTTTAACTGTCTCTCGTAGGACAGGGTTTCTGGACCGTCAGTGTGGCAGTCAGCGTGTTGACAGCAGCTGCCTGGAGCTAGGCTGTGGGCTGACACCTTCCCAGCCTCCACTCCTGTGCTCACACAGCCTCCCTCCGTAGGTCCTGCTGCCATTATCCTGGTTTCACAGTAGGAATAACAGGCTCAGGGAGGCGGGCAAGTTGCCCTGCGGTAGTCAGGGACTGAACCCAGACTCGGCCTGACTCCAGAGCTCCAGGCCCTCACCATTCACTCATTGTTGCTGCCGTCCGCTAGCTAACTGAAATAGGTCTGCGAATGTGATAGGGAGCAAAACAGGCCTGGTCCCCGTGCCTCCTGGAGCTCCTCTAATGGGCAGACCAGACATTAGTCAGTGAAACACATAAATAGGTAAAATTACAGCCAGACTCAGTGATTGCCAGGAAGGAGAGTGCTCTAATAGCACCTGGCCTAGGGGATCCAGGAAGACTTCTTGGTGGAGGTAACACTAAACTGAGATCTGAAGTATGAGCAATGGAGAGACAAAGTGGATTTTAGGCAGGAGAAACAGCATGTGCAAAGGCCCTGTGGCAAAAGGAACTGGCATACATAATGAAGTGAAGGAAGGCCAGAGACACTGGAGCACTGAGAGGGTAGGAAGGACAGTGAGCATAAAGCCAGAGTAGAAGCAGGGGCCACTGTGAAGGGTGTGCTTCAATTAAAAATATTTACTGATCGATATACTGATGGCCAATAGGCACATGAAAAGATGCTCATCATCGCTGATCATCAGGGAAATGCAAATCAAAACTACACTAAGATATCACCCTACACCTGTTAGAATGACAAAAATATCTAAAACTAATAGCAACGAATGTTGGAGAGGTTGCAGAGAAAAAGGAACCCTCATACACTGCTGGTGGAAATGCAAACTGGTGCAGCCACTATGGAAAACAGTATGGAGATTCCTCAAAAAACTAAAAATAGAACTACCATACAGTCCAGCCACCCCACTACTGGGTATTTATCCAAAGAGCCTGAAGTCAGCAATCCCAAAAGTCCTGTGCACCCCAATGTTTATTGCAGCACTGTCTACAATAGCCAAGACGTGGAAGCAACCTAAGTGCCCATCAACAGACGAATGGATAAAGAAGATGTGGTACATATATACAATGGAATACTACTCAGCTGCAAAACAGAACAAAATCATTCCATTTGCAATAACATGGATGGACCTTGAGAGAATTATGTTAAGTGAAATAAGCCAGCGAGAGAAAGATAATCTCTGTATGACTCCACTCATATGAGGAATTTAAAACTATGGACCAAGAACAGTTTAGTGGATACAAGGGGAAAGGTGGGGTGGGGGGTGGGCACAAAGGGTGAAGTGGTGCACCTACAACATGACTGACAAACATTAATGTACAATTGAAATTTTACAAGATTGTAACCTATCAATAACTCAATAAAAAAAAATAAAAAATAAATTTACTGATCATCTGCTATGTGCCAGGAACGTCTCTAGACTAGGGGTCAGCGAACTGCAGGCTTCAGGTCAAACTCACCAGGCCCCCCATTTTTGTAAATAAAGTTTTCATGAAACATGGACATACCATCCAGTTATGGCTCCTTCCACTACCACTGCAGAGTTAAGAAGTTGCCACAGAGACAGTATGGCCTGCGAAACCTAAAATATTTACTCTCTGGCCCTTTACAGAAACAGTTGGCTGACCCTGTGAGTCTAGACACTTGGGACACATTAGTGAACACACACATAAATGCATGCACACAACGCCCCCTCTAGGAGCTTGCACTTCTGCAGGCTGTTGCGGCTGTCCGGGTGACAGACGCCTGGACCAGGGTGGAGGTGGGGGATGTGGTGAGGGGTGATGTTCAGGAGGGAAAAAGCTCCAGCACTGGGAGAGGGAGTGAGGATGGGGTGGGATGGAGGTGAGTGTCAGGGAGCCCCCGGGACTCTGGCTTGTGGAAGCAGATGGACAGGGTGCTGTTCCTGAGATAGGGAGCGAGGGAGGGGGCCGCCATGGGGAGATGAGCGAGCGTGCCCTCGGGACACGTGGAGTGAGAGTGTGCGATGACTGAGTGCAGGGGTCAAGTAGGCCACTGGACACGTGAGTCCGCGGCTTGAGGGGCAAGGACAGCGTGGAGGCAGGGCTGCCAGCCTCAGGTAGTCGCAGTTTTAGACAGCGTGCTGGAGCCGGCAGTAGAGAGATCTGGGCTCTCTAGAGACTAGACTGCTCTCTGGCTGAATGGTTTCGGGCTGGACACGACCTCTCTTAGCTTCATGTTCCTCATTCCCAAAATAGAAGGACTAGAAGAGGGGTTCTTCAAAGTTTCTCCAACCCTAAAACCTTTCTTTCTAGTTTGCCACCATCTCTCTTAAACTCTGACTCCTCAACCTGTCTGCAGTCATTTACACATGAACAAAACAGCACTGAGCTCAGGGAGACCATCACCTCCTCCAGTGTGGGCACCATGCTTCTGTTCATAGCACCTCTTTGGCAGCCACTTTTATACCACAAACATTTGTCGAGTGCCCATTCTGTGCCAAACACCGTGCTAGGAACTGGGATGTCTGCCCAATGCAACCAGCCCACAGAACCACTCTGAGTGTGTCACAGAAAATTCAAAGCCAATGTGGCCACACAGTGATGAAGCCCTGAGAATTCAACCAGAGGATGGCAAAGTCATCCAGAGTTCAGCAATGGCAGAACGTTGCTACCACCACCAGGCTGGAGGGACGAAGGGAGGAAGCAGAGTCACCAGGATCAGGGTCATGCAGTAGAAGATGGAACCACAGTGGACCTGGCTGGTGGGAGCAGGAGAAACAGCTGTGCCAGATACCCTGCTTAAGGCCGAGTATGGAGAAGAGACGCCCTGGCTCTCCCTTCCCCGGCAGGGCCTCCTTTTGGCTGACCCCAGCGGGAGCTGCAGACCCAGGCGGGAGCTTGGGAACCGCAGCCTGCAGGTCAGCCCTGCTGGGACAGGAAGACAGCAGAGGAGAGTGAGGACTGGATCTGAAGGGAACAAGCCAGCACTGCACACTGGCGACAGACTTGAATGTCATCCAGCGCCTTCTTTGAGGGGCCCCCAGTCCAAGCGGGAGGCAAACCAAAGTCAGGGAGAGTTTAGCAAGGTAAGCGTGCAAAGCAGAGAGGCATCCTGAAGGAGAGGGGTGATGGCTTGGGAAAGGTGAGTCCGGAAAGGCTGCCTGGGCAAGGGGACCTCAGAGCTGGGTTTTGCTGCAATGATAGGGGTTCTAGAGCAGCAAAAGCAGAAGGGCATGCATGTGGCTCTCCCCGTGGGAGCCGTGGAGACTTCTGATCCTGGAGGTGAATAGCAGTCCTGCTGTTTAGCACATGAAGCAGCCAGAGGCGGGATGATAGCGTTTGCAGGAGACTCGGAGCTGGGAAGATAACTCAGCCTCTGTCCTCTGAGCGCCTTCTCCTCTCCAGAGGATTAATCCCCGGGATTGTGGCCTTTCTCCCTGGCTGGGGTTTCCATCTCTCAGACCATTTCAGGGCTGTCCACCAGCAGCTCTCGGAGTTCTCCCCGTCTCCCCTTCCTTAGAAAGTGTTAGCCCCTCCCCCAAACCCCGGGAGCATCTCTTACCATCTTATGCGGTTTGGGACAAAACCCCTTAGCCTCCCTGAGCTTTGGTTTCTGTAATTGAGATCAGGGAGCCTGCGGCCTTCCTCCTAGCCTTTGACAAACGTAAAGACCCATGGAGACGTTAACTGCCCAGGGCCCAGCATCGTGCAGACTCCCCTCCTACTGGGGGGAGCTCCCCACCGTATGAAGAAAGGGACAGGACCAGGCCCTGCTGTAATTAGACAATGAGAAGGGCAGGTCCTCCGTCACCCCACCTCCTGGCCACAGGGCACCTCACATGGCCCAGGCTAGCCAATCAGATGCTCCACTCTCAACTCTGAACCTGGAGGAAGGTCACAAAGTTTAGAATTAGTTTAGAATAGTTTTGAAATTATGGAAAGCACCGAAGCCTGACCGATAGCTCCTGAGGCCTGACCTGAGCTGCGTTCTTGGCCACAATCTTGGCCACCAGCCTCCTTTGGTTCCTGTTTTCTAGGCTTGTCCTCCAGCCTTCTGGTTGATTCTGCCAGCCCCCCACCCCTTATCTAACTAGTAAATTCACTTTCTGTGTCAATTAGCCAGTTCATTTCTGTTGCTGGCAACCATGAGAACCCTGCCTGGTATGGACCATATGATGATTCTCCTGGAGTTTGTGAGGGATGGCAGTGCAGCAGGGGGTCAGCATTGAAAAAGACCTCTACCTACCCTTTTCCAAAATTTAAGGAAAGAAGGAAAGAAAAAATGAATTGATATACTGGCTCCTTCCATGTCAGAACGCCTTGTCCAGGTATTTCCTCAAGTGGCCCCATCTCTGCGGTGGGTTCAAGTTCATCTTTAGCTCAGAGACACATTGGATTTTAGGATCCTTACAGGCGGGGCCATGTCTTTGTTTGTTCATCTAGTGAGCATTCCTGTAGGGCCCGCAGCGCTCCAGGCTCTGGGCTGGGTGCTGAGGACACAGAGAAGCATGTGACATCAGTCTGGTCCTCAGAGAAGCTACAGTTTAGTTGGAGACACAGGTACAGAAACAGAGTTGGGAAGCATAGGACAATGCCATTCTCGAGGCCGGGACCAGGTTCAGCAGTGACAGAGGGACCTCAGAAGGGCACAGTCCACCCTAACTGAGGAGACTGGGGCCGACTTCCAGCAGGAGGGGCTACTTAAGCAGAGCCTCGACGATGAATGCACTTGGCAGGAGAAGGCCAGCAAGGACGTCTGAGTGGAGGAGGCTGAGTGTGTGCAGACTCGCAGGGGCATCACACCGTTTAGAGACTTCAGGTAGCCTGGCGCTAGGGCTGGACCAAGGTACGCTGGGCAGAGGTGAGAAATGAGTCTCAGCAGATGAGTAAGGGCTGGACCATGCAGGGCCTGGTGTGCCATGCCAGAGCCTTGGGGTTGCTTAGCAAGTGATGCTGGAGGTGGAGGAGGCATGGGCCTGAGGGTGAAGATGACAATAACAGGGGAAGCACGAGGAGCTGCAGGACGGAGAGGAAGAGGCAGTGCATTGTCCCGGTTGGCCCTGGGCTGGCGTCTTGGAGGAAGGGGCAACTCCCTTCACTGTCTTTGGATTCCCAAGCACCACGGAACCAACTGGCTCACTGGCATTCTCAATGAATGAGGAAGAAAAGGACGGAGGGAGGGAAGGAAGGAAAGAAGAAAAGAGGAGAGAATCCAAACCTGCTGTTTAAACCTGTCCAGCCTTTTCAACCCTCTCGACTGGATTGGGTTCCACCTCAGCCCCAGCCCCCCCAGGGAGCTTTCTGGCCCTGCTCCTCCACTGGGAACGGAGGCGAGGCATTGTGGTGTAACGTTGGGCTCACTAGACTAGGAGGCCATGGACCTGGGTTTGAGCCAACTTGTCGGAGCCTCACTTTCCTCCGCTGTAAAAGGGCGGATAGCCCCCAGCCTCCTGGAACGCCTCCCAGGCTGCCGTTCGGGTGGAGAGAAAACACACGCCTTCAAGAGCTTCATAAACTGAAAACGAAGCAGCCCCACATACGAGTCTCTCCTCCCCGCCAGGGTGGATTATTACTTTTAAAGCCATAAACGCCCCTCCGCTGGGTGTCCTCCACGACAGCGGCCCTTCCCGGCCTCACAACGAAGCACCGCTCCCCACCCGCCTTTATCCCCATCCCTGAGCTGCTGACGAGTCGTTCGTTGCTTCCTGTCAGTGTCCCCAGCCCACTCGCCCTCTCCCGGGGCGGCGCCTGCCACCATAAAGCAAACGTGTGTGCTCCTGAGTTTGGTTTGTGGGCCCTTGGAGCCTGGCACAGCTGTGGTGGCTCGACGCAGCTTGTGACAGAACAAGGCTGGAAGGGGAACAAGGTGGCTGGGGCCACCCATCTTCAGAGTCAAGGGCCCCCAGGAACCCCTGAGGGGCATGGCTTCCCTGCCCCACCACGGTGGAAGCTTGCCCTTCCCCCATGTGTCCCAAGGAGCCAGGCTCCCTCCCTCACGTTCCTGCCCCGCTCCTGCTCCCCTCTCCCATCACTTATTTATAAGGTGTTCACAGTAAAATGAATGACAAAAAGTTAGAAGCTAATTAAAGCTGGCACAGATTGGCACATGGGGGCATGAATTATGCATTGCTGCAGAATGGTGCTTGGTGGCAAGGACTGGCACCAAGAGCCCTGGGCACCGGCAGGAAGTGGGCACAGGGCCGCCAGCTCCAACAGGGCCCCCCACCCTGCCTCTCTGAAGGACCCTCCATCCAGGGCCCTCTATCTTTCTCTGGAGGCAGCTGGAGGCTTGTCAGCCACCAGCCCACAATGAGTAATTTCTCTCTGCACAGCCCAGCCCCTCCTGGCTGGGAGAGGCGTCAACACCATCCTCAGAGGCTGGACTCATCCCACAGAGCACGTTCCTGGTTCTCCAGGCACGTGCCTGCCACAGCCTCCACACAAAAGCCGCAGGACTGGGCTTCTCGAAGAGTGGGGGCGGGCGGAGAAGGCCTGAGATCAGCCAGCTAATCACCGACATGAGCACACCAGGCTGGAAGGCATTTTCAAGACCATGAGGTCCACGCCTCACGACATCTTCACAGATGGAGAACCCGAGGCCCAGAGAGGGATAGGCTCTCTACAAAGCTACACAGCAAATAATAACAATGATAGCAATCATATTGCTAGCTTTTATTTAGAGCTGATTTGGTGCCAGACACTGCTCCAGTTGCTTTACAATGGATCATCTCATTCAGTCCTCACATGAAGACACTGCAATGATCCAGTTTGACAGATGGGGAAACTGAGGCAGCCTAGAAATGTAAAACCACCTTGCCCAAGGTCACTGGGGCAAAGTCTGAATTACACTAAACCCAGGCGCTCAGACTCCAAGCCCCGCCCACTGTGGGCCCCAGGCAGTGGTTCTCACCCTGCCCCACTTGAGAAGCTCCTGGGAGGTGGGGCGGGTGTGCACAAATAGGATCAGCGAGTCGCATCTGATCAGTCTGGGCTGACGTCTGGACTCCGCATTTTGGAAAGCTCCCTGGGTGATTCTGATGTGCAGAGGAAAACCACTGGCTGGGGGCAAGGTAGGGAGAGGGATTTTGACCCCAAAAGTCAGGGATGTGAATTCTTGCTCTGCCACTACTGACTGTGTGAGTTTGAACGTGTGGCCCAGCCTTTTTGGGCCTCAGTTTCCTCACCTGTAAAATGGGGTTAATAGTAGCTTGGGCCCTGGAGTTGGCCTGTTTGGGTTTGGTTTGATTCCTGCCTCTGCCTCTTGGGCAGGTTGTCTAATTTCTCGGCCTCAGTTTGCTCATCTGTAAAATGGTGACAATACTAGTCTAGTTGTTGTGAGGATTGAATGAGTTGATGAAAACAAAATGGTACCCGAGAGCCATGGTCATCAGCTGTCCCGGGAGTGGGGGACCTTGCCCCTCCTGGCCCACGGAGCTGAGACTGGAATCAAATGAAGAGGTGGATAACACAAAGAGGCTGTGTGTGCTGTGGCACTCAGTGAGAGGCTGTCAGTCAGAAAAGACTGGGCCTCCTCCCGGCTGCCCGTCCTGGGCCCCGACTTTCCTTTTCTTTGCACACAGGAGACAGGAATGTATTGTAATTGCCCACATTTCAGACCACATAGACAAACCACTGTTCTCGATTTGGTGTCTATCCTTCCAAGTAATGTTCTATGTACAGATGGAAATCTCTAGTTTTTGGCTGGGGGCAGGGGTGGGAGAGAGAAACATCTATCATGGCACACTTCTGTACTTTTGAATTTTGAACCATATGAATGGCTCAAATATAAAAATAAATATAAAGGGTATGCTTCAGGCAGAAGGAAAGTAGTCCCAGATGGAAGCTTAGCTATTCAGGAAGGAGAGAAAAGCAACAGAAAGGGAAATTCGGGTAGCTACAAGTGAATCTTGGTGTGTAAACAATAAAATGAATGTTTAAAATAGAGAGAGAAAATTAAAATACACGACACAACAGCACATGAGCCAGGAAGGGGGTAAATGGAGTTAGAATGTCCTTAGATCCTTGCATTGTCCAGGAAGTGGGTGAAAATGTGAATGTATGGTAAACATCAATAAATCAAGGCCGCCTGGTCTATCCCTAGGCTAACCCCCGAGGAATGGTGAATGGGTGGAAACCTGACCAGCCAACAGCAGGGAAAATGGGATAATAAAGTCATGCGTGTGTGTGTATTTAAAGAATTATTAGTTGTTTATATTTAAATAGAGTCATACTTCACATATTGTTCTGTAACTTGACTTTTTCTCTGAAAATGTGTCCTGGAGCTCTTTCCACATTGGTACACAGGGGTCTGCCTCTCCTTTTTAATCTGCCAGCATGCATTTCATAGAATGATGGTGACAACAGAGCAGGAAGCTGAGTGTTGAGTCCTTCCAAACATGGGGCCTGGGGGCACAGGTCACACACCCACAGAGCCAGCCCGGCCTGCAGACGATGGTGCACAGAGAAGGCAGTGCCCATGGGTGTGTCCACAGCCTGGACTGGGGGCAGTAAGCAAGACCTGCTCTCTCCAGGCTTTGAGCCCCGACCTGGGCCCCATTAGTCAGATGCCAGAGAACCTAATGTCCAGTAGAGAGAGTGGCAGCCGGTGAGCAGCTTGTCTACTCTGCCACCTCTGGACCCACCTGCGGTCAAATCCCCCAGAACAGGGCCTCTTCCCATTTGGTAACAGTCTTCAGAGGATGGGGCTGCCCTTTGCGATAGTCTGCAAGTCACTTCCTGCTGGAGGCAAGCCTGCTTCAGGCCGTCTCTGGGTCGCGTGGTGAGACGGTGACTCCATTTTCAATTCTGTTGTAGTCTCTGTAAACGCGCAGAGAAGAAAGCCTCAGGTTGTGCGACTGTGTCTAAACATTTGATACTCCTCTTTCTTGAACCAGAAGGAATCAGGCCTTCTCTCAGCTCCCGGCTGGCGACTTTGGCTGTATTTAATAATATACAATTGTTATTGTTATACTTATTTTGATAGTTGTCTTTCATTTATTACAATTAGTATTATTTTTTCATTTATGGTGGTGATAAATTTTAAAAAACAAATAGAAGAGTTTAAAAGTGAGGGATTAGGGCCCCATGGCATAGTGGTTGGGTTTGACATGCTCTGCTTCGGTGGCCCGGGGTTTGCAGGTTTGGATCCCAGGCATGGACCTACACCACTCGTCAGCCATGCTGTGGCAGCATCCCACATATAAAGTGGAAGAAGACTGGCACAGATATTAGCTCAGGGCCAATCTTCCTCACAAGGAAAAAAAAAGTGAGGAATTAAAATTTAAATTGAGTCAATAACACTATAGTTGGCGCATGGATAGGCCACGGTTAGTAAATGAGGTAAGCAAATGGCTGAAATTGGAAGTCCTGGCCTGAATTAAGTGGAAGCATCAGTGTAGCATTCGAAGCTGTCAACCCTCTCACCCTAAGAAATCAGGCCCAACATACCTTTTGGGCCTCACTTCTGCCTCTGTTCCCTACAAAGCTTCTATCTCGGCTGGCAAAATACACAGATACACAGAGGTTGGTACAAGGATGTTCAGTGCCGTGCTCTTTACAACGGGGCGGGGGGGATCCTCACGTCCCTCAGTAGGGGACAGGTTAAACAGACCACGCCCGGACTCACCTGTTCTATGGGCCACCTGCCCTCTGGAGCTCCCAATCCCCTGCCCTAGGCTTACCCTGTCCTCTCTCCTGCCATTGCCCACTGCTCTTCCTGCTCTCTCCTGAAACCCATTCTTCAAGTCCCACCAACTCTCAGAAGCCTTCTCCGCCCACCTCCCGGACCCCCATGTCCCCTCGGACCCTCAGAATCCTCATTGTCTGGACGACTCCCTGCACTTGTACATAGCATGGGATCTTTAGGATCTTTTTGTCACATGTCTGTCTGTCCTGCTTCCAATCAAATAATAAGCTCTCAGAGAGCAGGGAGCGAGGTATATCTGAAGGAGCTCTAGACAGAGGTCAGAAGACCCAGGATTCAGCCCTGACTCTGCCACCCTCTGCCTGAATGAACCTCCTCCACTTGAGCGTGTGTCCCCTCACCTACCACGAGGAGTGAGTTCAAGGTCCCCCAGGTCCCTCCGGCTCTGAGAGTCTAAGGTCATTTTACGCTTTTCTGTATCTTCCTAAGAAGTAATAAAAACTAAGATTTTACATCTTAAGAGGGTTGCATCCACAATCTCGTTTAATCCTCACAGTGACTTGTGACAGTGGCACTGTTATTGTCCCCATTTCACCGATGAGAAATTTGAAGTGTGGGAAGGCCGTATCAGTGACAGTTATCATCTAGTATAAACAAAGTCTGAAATCTCAGCGGCAATCAAAGTTTCCTTCTTGCTCACACATAGTGCAATGCTAGTGGGATGGCTTTCCTCCAGGGGTGACCTGGGAAACCAGGGCCATCTTAGAGCTGTACCATCTGAAACTCATGTCCCTGTGGCCGCACAGGTCACTGTGGCAGGACAAGAAAGGGATGCAGGAGGGCCACAGGCTCTTAACTGCCTTGATCTGGAGTGACACACACACATCACTCTGCTCCCATTTCCTTGGCCAGCACTAGCTAGCCACATGGCTCCAAGCTGACCTCCAGGGAGGCTGGAATATGCAGTGATGAGCACCGAGAATGCAGCACAGAAGCTAAGGAATCTGACCAAGGCCCCCCTGGAAGTGGTGGAGGCAAGGACCTGAACCCCGATAGACTTCAGAGCCTTCTGCTTATTCTATGCTGTCTCCAAGGAGGTGCCAGGACCACAGGGGGTGGGAACAGAGGTTGGTGGTGACGGGTAAGGCATGGTGCGATGGACTGGCATCACATGGTGAAAAAGACTAAGGAGAAACAGCAGCCAGGCAGGAGTAACTGGGCAGTCACTGTCCGCGGGAACAATCCTAACAGTCCCCGTCTGTTGAGCACCTGCAAGAGGCCGTAAACTGTCCCATCTGATCCTCTCAATCGCCTGGAAATAAAACCCACTTCCATCCACTCTGCAGATGAGGACAGCGAGGCTCAAGGAGGCTGAGCAAGCCGCTCAAGGTCAAGCAGATGGGAAGCGTCTGGACCAGCCCAAGTCCCTCCGGAGGTTCCTACCCAGGGCTTGCCGGGGGCTTGCAAGGGAGGCGGCGTTGAGCTGGTAGCTCCCAGTCTGGGCCCCGCCAACCCTTCTCTGCCAAAGGCAGGGCAGAGGCGGCCCTAGGGGAAAGAGGGGCTGTTGTCGGGGGGCATCCTGAAAACTCTGGGGGCAGACTAGCGCCCAGAGACGGACCAAGCTGGCTCGGCTTCCCCAGGGACGCCACATCTGCGGCGCGGGCGCCACCTGGAGGCCGAGCGCCGCGCGGCGCCTCCCGCCCTTCCCGGACCCCAGCCCCGGCCCTGCTGTGAAGGACACCGGGCTCCTCACCACGACACGGGTCAAAAATGCGGAGAATTGGTGCCTGTCCTTCACCATCGCTCCACACCCCCACCCCCCAAGCTCTCCCATCCCCAGCCATCCTAGGTCTCTCCCTAGACTTGTTTCTAACACAAATATTAACTGATGGGCTAGTACCCCTATGGGCTCTGCTATGGCCACTAACTGGCTGTGTGACCCTGGGCAAGGCACTGCCCCTCTCTGGGCCTCGGCTACCTCCTTTGTAAAATGCAGGTTACAACTAGAGGTAACACAGTGGGACCTGGACTCAGGCAGGCCTGAGTTTGAATCCCAACTGTGTCACTTCCTTGCTGTGTGACCCTTTGGGCTAGTGAATTAACTTCTGTGTGCCCCAGTTAACTCATCTGGGTTGATGGCGAGTCACCCCAGCAAAATGGGTTGATGATGCCCCTCCAAAGAGCACTATTACCAAGATTCAATTATTCCTTATATGTGTAATATAGTACATAAAGTACTCCCTTCCCTCAGCTTCCTCAAGTTTTAAAACTAGGATCCATTTCCCAGAGCTTTCCTATCCTGCTCCCTAAGAAGGGTGGAAATCAGCCTCCGGATGCACACACTCTGAACGGGACCCTGCCCACTGGCACCAGACGAGGGAGTGCCCTCACTCTGGTGCCTGGCCCAGTGCTCCTGACCCAAGCCCAGCCAGTGCATGGGGAGAGCCCCACCTCCTCCTAGAGTCACCTCCAACGTCACAGTGGGACTTACCTTTTGGTGATTCATTGCCGTTGTGGTGAATGGTGTCTGTCCCCTGGAGTTGCACAGTGCACATCCTCAGTGGCTGTTCATGGAAGACTAGATGTTGAAATTTTCAATGATTAAAAACAAGTACACTGGGATACAGCCGCATACCAGGCACAGTGGGAGGAATAAGAAGGAGCAGGCAGAACCCTGCAGTTTTAGGAGGTCTCAAGAAGCCCTGTAACTCCAGCTGAGACAGAAGCCCAACTCTTCCAGAGGGCAATGCCAAGCACACTCCTCCTGACACATCCAAATTGGAGTGGAGTGGCGCCATCTGTTAACATTTACAGGCCTTGTGTTTGCCTCCCTGAGCCTCAGTTGCCTCATCTGGAGCATGTGGGGTATAATCCCTGGCCTGTTTATTTTCTTTAGTTGTGAGATAAAGAAAGATCTTGAAAGTCCTCTATGAACCGTCCAGTCCTGTTCAGATACAGGATTCCCGTCCCCACCTCACCAAATTCATTCGCTTATTCATTTATTGAGCACACGGCAAGGCAAGGGCTGGGGATGTGATGGTGGGCACAATGGGCATCTTCTGTCAACTTGTGCACCTTGAGGACACAGAGGAGAAAGACAGAACTGGCACCTGCCACACGGCACTGAGCCTCCTCTCCTTCCCCTGCCTCCGTCTCCTGGGAATACGACAACCACAGCCCCAATTTAGCACTTCCTTGGCACCAGCACTCCGCCCAGTGCGTCACGTACCTATGTAAGGTGGGCAGTCCTTTAGCTAACTCGGAAAGGGGGGATCGGCATGCCCATTTTGGAGAGGAGCAAACTGAGGCTCAGAAACCCCTTTAAACGGAGGAAGCAGGACTCAAATCAGGACATGCTCGGCTCTCCCATGAGAGCTAAGCCTTGAGTTCCACTGGGGACAGGTCATCATTCCTGAGCGCTTCTTGTGTCAGGGGACGAGCACTTTCTGTACTTCATTTTACTTAATCCTACACCGACTGTGCCAGTTAGGTATATTAACCTAATTTTACAGATGAGGAAACTGAGGCTCCGAGAGGACAAGGGAGGCCCCGGTCCTGCTCCTGCCATCCTGGTTGACGCCTTGGGAGGCAGACAGATTACAGTAATCAGCTAATGCCTGAGCAGGGCTCTGAAGATGAAAAGCCCTTATTGAAAGTGCTAAGCATGATGATTAAGTCGGAAGGTGGAATTAGCTGCGCAGGGGGAGCAGGCTGCAGCCATCAGGAGAGGATTAGTGACTTGCTGCCCGATTAAGCTGAAGGCAGGTAGGGAGGCAGAGACACAGAGAGGTTTATGGCTCCACGGTGCTGCTCACATCAGAGGGGGTCAGTGGCTGTGGGCCCGCAAGGCAGCGATTGCACCCCAGTGTGGAAGGGCTGGGGGGGCAGAGTCCATAGAAAGCACGGTGGTCCCCAGCATCCTCTGTATTTCTCCCATTCATCCATCCATCCATCCAACACATACTTACCGCTGTCTGCTGGGTCTCTGGCACTGCGGATACGGCCAAGAACAAGAGAGGGAGGCTCTCCTGAATCTCCCGGCCTAGTGGAGGCAGACAGACATTTAACAGTCATCACATATCAAGGAATTGTTGTTTTAAGTGTAATAATGACTTTGTGGTTATATTTTATAAAAGAGCCCTAATCATTTGGAGATACATACCAAAATATTTACAGATGAAATGATATAATGCCTCAAATTATACAGGGAAGGAGAGTGAGTGGGGATAGAGGTGAAAAAGATTGGCCCTCAGCTCGTAATTTTTGAAGCTGGGTGATAGGAACACAGGGCCATGTACTATTCTGTTTTCTTTTGTAGATGTTTACAATTTTCCATCTTTAAAAAAGTGTTTACAAAACACACAGGCAGATAAATAATTACAACTCAAGATGAGTGCCATGAAGGAAAAGAAAATGATGTGGTGAGAAATTATTGTATTGAAATAAGTGTCCACTGCTTGACTCATGAACACACATCACCTGGGTTCAAAACCACTCAGCTTTCAGGGCCGGCCTGATGGTGCAGCAGTTGAGTGCACACATTCCATTTTGGCGGCCTGGGGTTCGCCGGTTCGGATCCTGGGTGCGGACATGGCACCACTTGATGAGCCATGCTGTGGTAGGCATCCCACATATAAAGTGGATGGAGGAAGATGGGCATGGATTTTAGCTCAGGGCCAGTCTTCCTCAGCAAAAAGAGAAGGATTGGTAGCTAATCTTCCTCAAAAAAAAAAAAAACCACTCAGATTTCAACTGGGGAATCAAGGGGTCAGTTTTTGGCAGGGTGAGGCATTAGGGCATCCTTAAGCCAGTGGTCACCAAAGTAATCCTTTGTATCTCTTCCCACCCTGAAGGGTGGGCTGGCAGTGTCCTGGGCATCAGCAGCAGCCCTCTGGCAGACCAGGGTCCCAGAGAACCAATGACTCGCCCCCAAGTTCGCTTGTCATTGTGATGGAGGGAACAGAGGGAGGTCCCAGTTGCACACCTGTGCCCATCACTGCTCATGCCTGTGTCCTGTGTGTGCACTGCTTCTCTGCCACGAGCACCGCATCATTAGAACAACCTCAGGGGAGCAGAGTAGGACTCTCCACTTTACAGGTGAGAAAAACAAGGCTCTAAGGAGTTGAAAAAAGACTCACCAGAGTCAGCAGCAGAGACCAGCACGGAGGCCTGTGCTCTTGTCAGTGTCCCCCCCCCACCCCCCCTACTGTTAACACAACCATCGTTCCCGGATCACAGAGAGGAGGAGAGGGGAGAAATTGCTGACAAGAAGGACAGCTGGGACCTCAAGCCACAGGTGCTGTGGGCCCAGAGAAGGCACGGCTGTTCCTCTTGAGGGTACCAGCCTAGAGAGGGAGGGAGGTGACAAGGGAATGAGAGCTGTGTTTCCTGAAAATGTTACAACCAAGTGAGCTGGGGCCTTTAAACAACAGGGAAAGCCCAGTTCAGGGGTGAGCACGCCCCCAAGCAGCACCCTCAGCTGCAGAGCTGACTCGATTGCCAGCATCTGTGACAGAAAAGGCTCCGGCTCTGGTGATGGGCACATGCCTGGGCACAGCTGTGTGCTGGAGGGAGCAGGGACTGGGCTTGACAGCACTGGAGTGAAGGGTCCTCAGGTACTGGGAGTGAGGGAACCCCTCAAGGGGTGCCCTCCTGAGGCCAGTGTACCCCACCACTTCAGGCCAGCTGCACCCCACAGTGGGCGCTCTGGATTCGTCCAAAGTGCACAGATTGTAGCACCTCTCACAGCAAAATTGGCTTCCTGCCTGCTGTGAGAAGAACAGCAACGACGAGCGGACATAACTGGGCTGGCCGCCTGCCCTCACTGCTGAGGAGCTCACCCTTGGGACTCAGGCAGACTCGGGTTCAAATCCTTGGGTTCAAAGTCACTCAAACCCTCCAAACCCAAATTTCCTCATGGTGGGGGGAATGAGACCATGAAAGCAAAGCAACTGGCAGAGCATTCAGCCTCCAGTGGGGGCGAGCCACCATCCTCCTCCTCGCTGGGCAATGACACCTCTTCCTGTCTCAGCTGAGGTGGTGTTCCCCCAGAAGAGACTGAGACAAGGACTCAAGAGCAGGCAGTTTATCGGAGATGATCCCAGGAAGCCCCAGCTGGAGAGTGAGGAAGTGAGAGAACCAAGGAAGGGGACCAAAAATAAAGGTGTGTTATTGAGCAGGTTCCCATTGTGGACCACGAGCTCCAGCCCACAGGGGACTTGGGGCAACAGTGTGGTGGAACAGAGGTTCCCAAACCTGAGTGTGCATCAGACTCACCAGGAAGGCTTATTAAAACACCAATTGCTGTGTCCATCCTCCCCCAACAAAGTTTCTGACTCAGCAGGTGTAGGGTGGGATCAGAGAACGTGTACTTCTAACAAGCTCCCAGTGCTGCAGGACTACACCCCAGGAACCACTGGTGTAGAAGAGGGCTCAGCATGACCCTCTTTGACGATCGAGGGCCACCAACTCTGTCCATCAGTGTTTGAGGACTGCTTCCAACCAAGGACACTAGCTCTCTGGCCCTTCAGCTTCCTCACTCAGTGGGCCGAGCTTGCCGCCACAGGCAGAGAAGCCCCGCTAAGCCCACTTAGGGCCCTCCCCGGGCAGGGTCTGTGGCTGGATTGCAGGGCAGGGAGGGGAACAGCAGGGAAGCCTGCAAGTGGTTTGATACTGCCTGAGAGCCTTGGGTGGGGGCTGAGGGTCAAGGACGCCTTTGTGTAGGGCTCTTGCAATGTGTTCACGCATTCAGATATTTTATAGAATTAGTCAGTGTTTGGTTGTGATTTTTTTACATTCGAAACAAGTATTCCTTTTTGTACCTAGTTTTATATTTGCAATTTGTTATTCTTTTTCCTAAAGAGGGCCCCCAGATTGTCTACGGTGCAGGCCTCAGAAAACCTGAATTGGCTCCTGAAGGCAGCCCTAGTAGGAACACAGACTTAGGTTTGCTGAACTGAAACGTGCCCACTGCTTGCCTCAGTAAGAACACAGACCACCTGGGCTCAGGCCCACCCAGATTCGAATTCCAGCTCTGCTACTCTCTAGCTGAGTTACTCTGGGCAGGGTCCCTAATCTGTCTAGCCCTCCGTTTACTCATTTACAAAACGGGGACAGTAATCATATTTTCCCTACAAGATCAAATGAGGATCAAATGAAACAATCCCTGTAAAGAGCCAGGCCCACAGCAAGTGCTCAATAAATACGAAGATGTTTATTATTATCATTAGTTCCCATGGTATATTCTTATTTCTTATCCTTCGTCTTGATGCTCTTCTCTTTCCTTCAAGTCCAGGTAGGAGTGAGGGAACTGGGGACAAAAGAAGTAGCCTCCTCCGGGACGGCAGCTCGCCCACCTCTCCAGTTTCCACACCTGCTCGCTCTGCCCTGCTGGCCTCGCCCCCCTTACCTGAGCGCCCTCCCGTTGCCAGGCAACCACTGCCCGCCCTCGCGCGGGGATTGGCTGTGCCGCCCGGCTCCCGGCATGCCCCGCGGCTCCCGGAAGCCGCGCTCTGGCATCCTTTCAAGGCGCTTGGCGGACGCGGCTCCAGAGAGGGCGGCGTGGGCTATGGTTGTGGTGCTGGGAGCCCCTGGCGGCCGAGTTGAGCGCAGTGCGTCCGGACTCGCCGCCTGTCACCGGGAAGGACGACCTCCCGGGGCCGAGGATCGGCCGCATCCCGCCTGGCATGTCACAGCAGTGTGAGTCTCCGGCCAGTCTGAGTCCCAGGAAGACGGGACTGAGACCCGGAGGCAGCATGGAGCATCCAGTGGGCGGCCTGGGCTCCTCTCCAGGAGCCATACCTCGCCGCCCCAGCGCTGGGCCCAAGGCCCAAAGGTCCGAACACTCCTGCACTTATCCCACCAGTTTAGTCAGCCTGGGTCAGCTCTGTGACCTTTGGCAGAATGACCTCCAGAACCTTCTTTGCCTTCCTGGTGCTGATAATATCAATAGTGATTAATAATAATTGACATTTTATTGATTGCTTACTTTCGACCCTTGATAAGTGTTCTATTACAGAAGCTTTCTGATCCTCAGAGATAGGTATTATAGTATGCCCATTTTAGAGACATGGGGAAACAGGGAAGGATTTAATTTGTCATGAGTCACACAGCTCCACAGGGCCAAATTTCCATCCCTAGGTAGTACAACTCCAGGGCCTGAGGTTTTGACTTACAGGCTCTTTGTGAGGATTGATAAGAGGATGTCAAGTCTTAGCCTAGAGCCTGGCACCTACGAAGTGCTCAGCAAAGGTTAGTGGGCAAGTCGTCAGTCATGGTAGCAAGTAATAGTAGTCATGTCAGCATTGAAGAGTGACGTTGCCCAGATCTTTGTCAGAAACACAAGACAGGGACAATCTGGGAGACATAACCACTCCACTCCAGAGTTTCAAGTCCCTAAAAATGTTGAAGCTGCTCTGTGTTCTACTTCCCGCTTATACTTCTCCCTGCTTCTATTTTTGCCCCTTCCTCTCTTCTCTACCACTTACTGCAAGCTCCAGGGATGAAGCCCTTTGCCTCTGAAAATGGCCTGGTTTGTGCCCCAAGTTTAAAGAGGGCAATCAGGAACTTAAGAAGTTCTCACTTTTGCTGTCTAAAATGAAAATAGTGAAAACACCAGCCACAAAAAGAGTGTTAATGGGGCCTAAAGTTAAAAGGGGGTCTTCCCTAGGCCATGACCTTCAAGCAGAACACTGGGTTTCAGGGCAGGTAGATGTCTGTGTTCTTCCTAAATGTCCCAGACACTTAACCATCCTGGGATCTGTGGACTCCCGCCTGCATCTCAGTTTCCCTGCCTTAAAATGATAAACTTGAATATTTGCAGTATCCTAGTGCTACCTGTATCTTTTATATTTAATATTCTTTAACTCATTGCTTTACTTACATTTTCTTTAAAAAGCAAACTGTGTATTGGGGCTGGCCCCGTGGCCGAGTGGTTAAGTTCGCGCGCTCCGCTGCAGGCAGCCCAGTGTTTCGTTGGTTCGAATCCTGGGGGCGGACATGGCACTGCTCATCAGACCACGCTGAGGCAGCGTCCCACGTGCCACAACTAGAAGAACCCACAACAAAGAATACACAACTATGTACCGGGGGTGGGGGGGGCTTTGGGGAGAAAAAGAAAAAATAAAAACTTTAAAAAAAAAAAAAGCAAACTGTGTATCATTACTTTAAGGGAAAACCAATATCAGGCAAGAAACCAGAAAAAGAAATACAAATAAAGACAAAACATTCTTCTCAACTCTAGCAGGCAAGATCTTGAGCTGAGGCCTGATATCATTTTGTTAAAAAGCAAGAATAGCAAGTTTTAGCGGGAGGCTGAAGACATTCAAGCACTGAACTGAAAGTTTCTCCTGTGGGTAATCAGAATGGGACAGGGAAGCACTTCCACACGCAGAGTCTGTGCTGTTGAAGGCCCTGCCGGGCAGCACCTAAGTCACCCAGCACAGTCCCAGTAGTTCCTTTCATCACTTGGAGAAACTGGCCGAGACTGTCTGTGGAGTGGTCTAATATCCAGCATTTACTCTGATTCTCTTAGGGTCTGTGGGGCAGGGGGAGCAGGATATACCCCCTAGTGGGTCCACCACAAGCCTTTCCCCTCAGACCCCTCCTGTTCTACGTAGAACCATCTCAGGCACAGGTGAGGTGAACAGCTGCTCAGCAGACTTTGACGTGCAACAAAGGCTGCTGCATCTTCCCAGGACCGCGGGAGGCAAGGGGAAGCGGGCAACCATTCCCGTCTTACCTTCTGGGGCAGGGCAGACTTAACACACAGAGGCAAGCACTGCTGGATCAGGGTCTCTGCACTGCCAAAGGGTGTCTGAATAGGAAGGGACATTGGGAAAGGGTTTTATTTGGAGCAAAATGTGGATGATGACATCATCAGCAGCAAGCCGAGGAAGAGTTAGGGGAACCTAAGAGCCTCAACTCATGGCGTGAAGTTGTTGGCTGCCACCTCTCCCAGCGGAGGGCCTGCACCCTTCCAAGAGGGAGACAAGGGAGGCCCAGGCAGTGCCACTCTTCATACAGTTGCTCACTGAACAAAATTCTAGGCTTCTAGGGCCTCCCCACCCCCCGGGATGGAGCCCATGGCTTTTCTTAGGATCATCTAGTCCCCATGGCTTAGGGGTTACCAGACTGACAGCAGCGTGGAGCTGTATCTTCTGACTCTGAAGTAGCACAGGCGCCCACTGTCTGGAAACTGCTTAGCATGCAGAAAGGTCAGCCATCGGCAAGGGAGGACCCATGGTCCCTGCCTGTGGTCTGTCCTGTGTGTCTCTAGGGGGTGAGAAGTGGTGTAAGGGAGAGAAGAAAGGGAACCTCTGAAATCTGTATGAGTTTCTACTAATCCAGCCACATTTCCAAATAAGGGACAGCTTTCAATATTTAGGAAGATAGAGGAGGGGAAATAGGAGGAGAGGCACAGATAAAGAGGACGATAGGTTTGCCAGCTCAAAGGAAGTAGAATTCAAACTTCTAGTAATAATAAAAACCCTGCCCTGATGGTCTAGTGGTTAAGATTTGGTGCTCTCACCGCCACACCCGGGTTCGTCTCCTGGTCAGGGAACCACACCACCCATCTGTCGGTTGTCATACTGTGGTGGCTGTGTGTTGCTGTGATGCTGAATGCTATGCCCCCGGTGTTTCAAGTACCAGCAGGGTCACCCATGGTGGACAGGTTTCAGCGGAGCTTCCCAACTAAGACAGATTAGGAAGAAGGACCTGGTCACCCACTTCTGGAAAAAAAATTGGCCATGAAAACCCTGTGAATAGTAGTAAAGCATTGTCTGATACAGCACTGGAAGATGAGAGGATGGTGTAAAGTGACCAAACAGGCTTCCACTCTGCTGTGCACAGGGTCGCTAGGAATTGGAAACAACTCGCTGGCACTAACAACAACAAAGTACAGTTATGTGTCACTTAACGATGGGGATGCATTCTGAGAAATATGTCCTTAGGCTATTTCGTCATTGTGCCAGTATCATAGAGTGTACTTACACAAACATAGATGGTATAGCCTCTTACACACCTAGGATATATGGTACTAATCTTATGGGACCGCCTCATATATGCGGTCCGTCATTGACTGAAACGTCAACAGATCATTTGTGGACCCAGGGCAAGAGTACAAATAGAAGCCCATATACCATGTGTCTCACTATGTAAGATATAAATCAAGTAACAAACAAATAAAATATGTTCTTCCTTCTACCTTGACACAAATACCTTATAACAACCTGGAAAGTCAAGTTTGAATTTGGAAATCTCTGACTTCTTAGAGTTCTGCTCTGGAATGGGATGGCTCAGCCCCACATCTAGAGAGATCTCCTATACACGAATGTGGATATCCCAACCCATATGTCCCAACTGGGCACCACTTGCACATAGCCATCCCTTGAGTCCAGAAGTGCCTTGAGCCGTCCACCCTTGGGGATGGGCCTAGCAAAGAGCCTGTCCAGGCCCTGGCTGCAGGTTTGAGCCCATTTAGGCAAGGGCTTCAGGAGTCCTAAGGACCCAGAGCATAGTCCAGAGTGGGAAGGGGTGTGACCTCCAGGCTGTCATGTCTCTTGGTCCTACAGACCCTGTGTCTTGTGGGAGGGGGTACACATGGATCTACAGGTAGTTTAACAGTAATACTAATAACAAGAGCTAATGTCTGGTCTGCCTTCTGCAGCTTACAGGGCACTTTGACTTGATCAGAATTTGAGGTATGCAAGAATAATATCCCCAATTGCAGGTGAGGACACTGAGGCTCAGGGAGGTTAGCGACTTGCCCGAAGTCCCCTGAGTGTCAGCCCTGTACCCCAGCTCTCCCCTATTTCAAGAACTGAGGTGGCTAGTCCTTACCCAACAGGGCAGAGCCTGAGAGTCTTGAGCAGCAAAAAGCAATAAAAGGGAGGTTACCTGACATCCTCACAACAGGCCGGGGCCAGCCACTCAGTGCCAGCTGGTGTGGCACTAACAGGCCTGGCGCATTTTGGCATCTGAGTCTTCCGTCCCTTCTTGTGGAGTTTTGTGAGCAGAAGGCAAGCCAGGGACACTTCCCTTCTGAAGGACAACTTGGATAGCGCGGGGCCAGACTTCTGCATTCTTAGCTCGAAAAATGTTATTAGAAAATGCTGTCGATTCAGTTTCTGTTTCAAAAAGCATTGCTGTTTGGTAATGGCTCATTTCCCTTTTTGAGTCTCGGCAAAGACTCAGGAAAAAGGAAAACAGTTAACACCACTTCAGCTGCTAATGAGCTCCAGAGAACAGGTAGAGGTGTGACACCCCTCCCGCCGGCAGCAGGTGGCCCTGTGCCCCCACCCTGCACCCCAACCCTGCGCTCCTCAGTTGCAGGAATGCCTGGGAGGGAGGGAGACTGCAGCTCCTTCCAACTTGCCAACTGCAAGCTGTGGGCTGGGGCCGACTTGGCCCTCGGGCCTCACCTTTTCTCACTCCCTCCCCCCTCCCTCCTCCCTCTTCCCCGTCCCTCCTGAATATTTATGGGGAAGGGAGCAGGTGGGAAAGATGCAACTGAGGAGTAAAGCCACTAGGTGCCAACCTTGGGGGCTGGTTGAGAGGATGAGCTTGGCACTTAAAATGCAAAGGCTCTCCCCCGAATCTGTGACCATGTGTAAGGAACAATGAGCATCCACAATGCATTAGCTCCTTTAAAGCCTTTCCAGTGCTGAGCCCTCAACTGGAACAGGAGCAGATGCAGACGGAGCCCTCACTCTCTCCCTGGGTCAGGTGTGAGCTCCTGACAAGCCCTCATCCATCTTCATGGGGCTAGCGCAGGGGTTCTCAAAGTGGGGTTCCCAGACCAGTCACATCAGCACCACCTGGGGACTTGTTAAAAAAGGCAAATTCCCAGGCCCCACCCCAGACCTATGGAATCAGAAACTCTGGGGTGGGGCGGGGTTGTTGAGAGCACTTAATAAGCAGTAGCTCTTCCATTTCTCTGGAAATCAGATTAGTCAGGGTGACCTCAAGAAGGCCACCGTGGAGCTGCTCACAGGCCAGCGTGTCAGGCCCTTTCAGATGTGTGGCTTCTGACTCACGCCATCTCCAGTATCCTGTGTCCTGTGACTGGTTCTCAGTACTTGACCAGGACGGAAACTGGTGGCAGATCTGGTTTATTTCCCAGCTTCTCCACAGGGGGACCCTCCAACCTCTGAGGGCAGCGTGCAGACTTCCTCTGCAGTGACCTCACTGGGTAGTCGGTGGGATGGACTGTGTTTGTGGGCAGAGGTGCTGTAACTAAGTTACAGTCTCCATCATTCTTCCTCATCAAAACCGGTGAAGATAGAGGCCAGCCCTGGGGCATAGTGGTTACATCTGGAACGCCCTGCTTTGGCAGCCTTGGTTCACCGGTTTGGATCCCAGGCATGGACCTACACCACTTGTCAGCCACGGTGTGCTGGTGACCCACATATAAAGTAGAGGAAGATTGGCACTGATGCTAGCTCAGGGCTACTGTTTCTCAAGCAAAAAACAGGAAGATTGGCAGAAAATGTTAGCTCAGGGTGAATCTTTCTCACACACACACAAAAAAAGGGTGAAGAGTGAGGCTAACCCATGACCTGCAGACCTCACAGGGTGATGGGGAGGAGAAGTCATAATTTAGCATGACTGAGGAGCTTTATGTTGATTAACTCATTTAATCTTCACAATAACCCCATGAGGGTAGGTACTCTGTCAACGGCATTTATAGATAAGGAAACTGAGTCACAGAGAGGTTAAGAAACTTGCCCAAAGTCACTAATAAGAGACAGAGTCAGAATTCAAAATCGGGCAGCCTGGCTCCAGTCCCACTCCTCAGCACTGTGCTCTGACAGGGACACCATCCAAATGGGACGAGTCATTGTAGCTTGGCACCCAGGGGCTCTGAAACCTTAGTGATGAGGATTTTAGGCTGGTTACTTTAAAACTGCAGATGACAAGGGGGCTCTGAGGAGTGGAATTTGCTTGCCCTTTGATGAGAGATATTTGCATTTGTGAAGGAAGTCTCCATGTGTTGGGGGTGCCTCCCTCTCTGCACCAGGAGGAAGGTGGGATGGCCTTATCTCTGGAAACTCTTAATGGGAAAGGCAAGAACTTAAGTTGTTTACTGTCTGGCAACCTCATGTAACTGACCCCCCCCCCAACATACTCCTTTGTCTTTAGCTGAAGATAATATTTAAGGTGGTGGCTTCTGCCATTTACTTAATCCGGCTTGATTCTTATCTAAAAGTTATAGGACCACCCAATAACCAGAACCTGCTGGCACTGATACCATTTTAACAACTCTTTTTACGTATTCTTTCCTTTGTCTTGTAAAGCGATAACTCATATACCTATGCCTTAAATTTAGCCCTACTCTCCACCCATGTTTGCAGCAGCAGCAGCGGGGGCAGCAGCAGCTCCTCCTGCCCGTGGGTCCTGTCCCCACGCAGCAGCTCTGACTGCCCATGGGTTCTGTCCCCATGGCAGTGGCAGCAGCAGCTCTTCCTGCCCGTGGGTCCTGTCCCCATGCTATTCCACACTATTCTCTAAATAAAAGAGCACTACTACCAGACCTTGAGAGTCCAAGAAATCTTTCTTTTGACTCCTCGGCTCACCGACCCCGCATCATTAGCACATGGACCCCTTTGAAAGTCCAGTTAACGCTATGGCTCCTCTGCCCAGGAAGCACACAGCTTCTGTGTGTGATCTCAGGGTTCTGTGGACCTCTCCTTCCCCCTGGGGCTCCCTGAGCAAGACTTGTGTAAGGGTCTTAGAAGGAAGCAGGAAGGACCTAAGAAGTCCAGGGGCATTAGACCACTCTGCCTCGTTAAGCTCCAGGGAGGGGACGGGGCTGGAGCGGCAGCGAGGGAGGCTTTGGTGCGGTTGCTGAGGAATGGCTTCACGTCCTCTCATCCAGAGTGAGGTCTGGGAGTCCAGGGCTATTTCCAGAAGAAGAGCAGGACCAAGGATGCTCAATCTCCCAGGGCCTATGAGGCTCCGTCTGGAAGGATCTGCTGGCTGGCACAGCCTTGTGCCAGGTGGACCAGAGTGACCCAAGGATCATCCTGCCAAGAGGCAGGCGTTGGGCTTGGTGGCCTCAGGGCCCCTTCCAGCTCTGAGCGTGTGGTTAAGTCAGGGATAAGAGATGTGGTCATCCCAGGATTTCACACTTTGCTCCGCCCTGTGTCTGGGAAGGTGGGCCTCCTTGTTCCTCTGCCCCCTGGAGAGGACACACTGGAGGCATCTGACACAGAAGCTGCCCACGGTGAATCTCCTGCCTGCATCACGTGCTCTGTAAGCCTTGATGAGCTAATGTTTCAAGTGCCTATGGAGCCTGCAGCCTTGGTTGCCGAAGACCAGTGAGCCCAGACCAAACACCACTGAGGCAGGCTGGGTGACTGCTGTCGCTCACACTGACCGGCTAATCCAGCCTCCTGAAGGCTGTGTGCTTCAGACCCCATTGCACTCCCCCAGCATGCGGCCAGGCCTCCTCAGATCCGCAAACCATTTAATTGGAAGTGCCCTCTCCATCTTCTAAGGCAGCAGGTGGAGAGGAGAGGAGACAGGCTCAGAGCCTCGCAGCCCTGCCCTGAACTCCAAGTCAGCTTCTCATGGACTTAACCCCTCTGAGCCGCAGGCTCCTCCTCTGTGACGTGGGGATGGCAGCCTCACTGGCAGGGTTCTCAGTGTGGGCACAGCCGAGCCATGGCCAGTGCTCCACAATTGGCACCTCCTTTACTGTGCCGTGGACCGCGCCTAGGCCTGTGACAGGCATGTGGCCAGCGCCCCGCAGAGCCTCCGTTGGAATTCTAGTCCCTGGCTTTGCAGCCAGCGTGGAAGCAGAGAACACTTCATCCCCCAAGTTCTCTTCCCACGTTAAAGGCACCAAACCCCGCCTGGGGATAATGAGGCAGAAGTGTCATCTTGTGGGCAAGAAATACCTGTCCAATTACCTCCATCAAAAGGCAGGTAGGTGAAGCAGGAGCGTGAGGAGAGAAGTCAAGGAAAGCAACTGTTCCTCAGAGACAGACCAGTGGCCTCAGCTGGCATCTTTCCAGAACTCTTCACTGAGACCCGTGACAGCCTGTTGTTCCCATTCACGAGCCCACCTGCCTCCTAGAGTGGTGTGGGGGCAGGGCGCAGACCCCAGGCTCCCCGTCCACCCTCATGTCTTCTTTGCTCTTCCTTCTTCCTACCTCCCTTCTCCTCCCTTTCTTTCTCTTCTCTTCTTTCCTTTTTTTCTTAAACCACTGGGTGCACAGCATGATCAAGCCACATTCCTGGGGGCGCTTGTTTAAGCAGACTCGTTGGCCCCAACAGTGGGCAGCACTTGGAGACGTGGCTTTGCAGGGTGGCAGGGGAGGGGCCAGGCAGCCAGGATCAGTGGGCAAGCCTGAAACCTCAAGAGGGAGACAAACAGGGATGGCGGGTTAGTACTCACAGTTTGGAGTCAGGTATGCCGGAAAGTTCTGAAGACACAGCCTGCCAGGAGCTGGTGATGAGTGCTATCACACCCCAGGCTCCATTCTGAATGTGTTGTATTTATTCCCAGCCTACTGTTTAATGTACACAACCACCAGATCTGAGGCCAGCACTACGATCGTCCCCCTTGTCAGATGAGAAAACGGAGTCAGCTTGAACTTGTCCATGCGTGCAGCTAGGAGGTGGAGGACTCGCAGCTGGGCAGTCTGGCTCCAGAGCAAGCTCTTGGAACCATTTTATGGCATGACCAGTGTTCTAATGGCATCTGTGCACCCGGCCACATGTTCATGATGGAGGCAGGACTGGTGTTGGGGTGTCCATTTTTCCAGCTGAGGCTTAGGAAAGAAATGAAGCGGCTTGCCCAGAGGTCAAGGTGAGGGGTAAAGCTTAGTCTGGGACTGCAGATTTCTAGCTTTCTGCCCTGTGCACCCTGCCCCAGGTCAGGTGTGTCTGGGCGGGGCCTGGGCATCAAATAACAGGCATCAGAATTGGAGGTGTTGACCCAGACAGAGACCAGGCCCTGGGGCCAGGCAAGGGGTGGGTACTGAGCACTGGGTGAAGGTGTGACCTGCCGTGGGGAAGGAGGCGGGCATCCCAACAGACTGTCCAGGCAGCAGCAAAAAGTGGGAGGAAAACACCTTTGTTGGAGAGCTGCTGTATGCCAGGCACTTTACCTACAATGTTGGGGCTTATTTAATCCTTACAGAAGCCCCAAGAGGCTTCTCATTTTAGACATGAGATGGTATCAGCAAGACTGGGCCCAAGTGCCCCAGCCAGGAGGTGGAAGAACCAGAATCCCAGCTCGGTTTGGGCACCTGAGCCTACGACCCTCTCCTCTTCGACCGCACGCTGCAGGCCCGAGCTCCAGCGAACTCCCAGTCAAGAGCAGGAACTCTTCTCAGGGGGGTGCACGGGGCCTGTGGGTCAGCTGGCTGAAGTCTTGTGGGGCTGAGAGCATGACCATCTTCATCATTCTCCTTTGGGGTCAAGCCCACAGCAGCCTGAAGTTGAGGTCATCTCTTAGGCTGAGGCTGCCTTCAAACTTCCTGGGTGGGCAAAGCATAGGTGGGAGCAGAGGGCATGCGCTGTGCCCTTGAGTCACCCTGCTACACATGCTGTGAGCCCAGGGGCAGCTCTGCCTCTGTGGGCTGGAGAGGGGCATGACAGGGTGTGCCGGGCTGGCTCATTGGCACAGCACAGTCACAATGCCAGGACTTATCATCCCCCTTACAGATGAGGGTGTGAGGCTCGGGAAGGCTACTCGGCTCCCAGCCAGGGCCTGGTAGGGCTGGGAGCAAGGCTTACTCACCCCCAAACTGTATCCCATGTCCTACAACCCTGGGTCCAAAGACAGGTGCAGCAGCAGCGGCCATGCTGGGGTGACCTCAGCTGCAGGGTCTAGCGGGGGGGACATGGTGATGAGGGACCAGGAGGGCAGGGCCTCGAAGCAGCCCAAGATCCCGTCTCCGAGAAGGAGGGTGAGAGTGGAGAGCCTGCTGTGGGCCCAGGGTCCCGATCCATGGAGCCCAGTCCAGCAGGGGGTCTGGCCAGCTGCACTGGTCCCATCAACCAGTTCAGGGCCAGTTCCAGGGTTCTGGGCTATATGTCTACTTGGAACAACGCTCCAGCCAGGCCAGGAGTGAGGAATGGGGCAACAGGTGTCAAGAACCAAGGAGAAAGTCAGGGTTCAACAGGGGACCAAGAGGGTAGGGTGAGCGAGGACCTCTGAGTTGAGGAAGACCTATGTTTCTTGTCTAGGCCACTTAGTAGCTGAGTGACCTCGGGTAAGTTACTTCACATCTCTGAGCCTCACTGTGTTCATCTACAGATGGGGAGATAATGCAGATAAAGCCCCTGGCACAGGGAGCATTGGGCCAGGAGCCTGGGCAGCTGGTGGGAAGGCTGCCCTGGGCCCTGGGTCTGTGGCCACATGACTACTCCCAGCCTCTATCTGCTGGTGGGGCTGAAATTCCTCGTGGGATCCTGCTGGGGTCACAGCTGTACTGGGAACTGGGGTGACCTCAGCCAGTGGGTGGAAGGAAGCAGAGACTCAGGCCCTGGGCAAACCCACCTGATGCTGCTGCCACCAAGGAAGTGACGGTGGAAAAACAGACACTAGATGCTTTCACTCAGAAAGTCCGTGAAGTTGAGATAAGCACAGGCTTTAAATTCAACCTCCATTGGAATCAAGTCTTCTCTCAGTGAGACAGGAACCAGCCTAACAAGACAGGACCATCTGCAAGGCCCCTAAGGCCCTAACAAGATTAGCCTTAACCAATCGGCAGGCTAGGAGAATCAGATAGAGGCCACCCAGCTCCCCATTCCACAGCCTCTGGACTTTTCTGGGCTCACACATGCACCCTAGCACCCAGGAGTCCACTGAAGGTGACCCTAGCCCCATCAGCATAGTAAAAATCACAGCCGGGGTGGAGAGCTAGCATACTAATGGTACATGCATCGCATGAGGTGGCATGTTGAATAGCGCAGGCGCAAGCACAACCCCGCCTCTACATGCTGCGACAAGGCCCCCCTCCCCAGCCTTTGCCTGTTAAAAGCCCCACAATCCAGCTCCCTAACGAGCCGGTCACTGGCCCCTTTCCTTTCCGCAGTGCGCCCCTTGTGCCTCTCCTGTGCACAGGCTAATAAGCTTCTACTTTTCTACTCCAGTTTGGTGTCTCTCACGATTTCTATCCTCGGGGACAATGAGAACCCAATGTGCTGGTAACATTCTCTCAACTGACTTCTTGCCCTCTCTCTTCAACCTGGAGTTCTGTATAAAAGCTCTGCGTGGTCTCAGCAGCTGGCGTCCTGCAGTGACCTCCTCCCGCATCACGTCCATGCTGATCAGCAGGCCCCGAATCTTCTCTCGGAGCATGGGGCTGAAGACGGCAGAGTGAAGGGTCTTTGCTAATAAAACCCACCCCTGGTTCAAGTCCCCTCATGTCCCCAGGCACAGAGGAACTGGTCACCCACTAGTTGAAGAGTCAACTAGTTGGGCTGCCTCTGGCTACTTTGTTGAATAAAAGGAGGAAAATGAAGATGTGTATGGTCTGGAAATATACAAGGGTATGCACTAAAAACTGCTGCTTGGGATTAAATCAGAGAACCGTTAGACAAAGGCAACTTGTTTGGGGATCTGCCCTCACTGAAAAATCCCCTTCTCTTTAGCAAGTTTTGTTAACTCCCCAAAACATGTGAGCTAGTTCCACAAGCCTGTTGGGGTCACATGGGACTTGAGACCCAGAGCAGCCAAGCCCCATGAGCTGCTATTTCAGTGACTGGGGGACACGGACGCCTCAACTCACCCTCTTCCCGTCCGCCTGCAGATGTATTTTTATTTTCCTTCCTTCCTCCCTGGGAAGGAACGATCTTCTCTGAAACCCGCTGGGGTGGCTAACAAAGAACAGTGGGCAGAAGCCTGGACAATCCCCCATCAGCCACGCAGCCAGCCCCACCTCCCCCGGGGAAGCCGGCACGGATGCGGCTGCCATGGCACCACCACGGCTGGCCACCCTCTCCTGCTCCCCTTCACGCCGGTTTCATACCATCTCACTAACAGGCACGCTTCTTCTGCTTCCTCTGTAAGCCCTCCCCCTTCAACCGAGCATGTGACGTGAGACCCCCGCTACTCCTCCCTGTTAGCTCCAGGGTGGTCCCCACGTTCGAGCGCAGAGACTGCTGTTTTACGTTAAAACAGACACGCTGCCCACCTGTAAAACCCCAGAGGTGGAGATGAGTCACCAGCCAGATGGACACCCCAAATGATCAACAGCACGAAAGAAGGTGAACAAACCAAGGGGGAGGTTTCAGGTTCCTCCAAGGGGAGGCGAGAGGGAAGAATTTATTTTAAAAAATTTTTTTAAATTTATTTTTTAGGTATCAAGTTTCAAGAAACCTTTCAAGGGTGTTGTCCTCAGTTCTCTGGAGGGATGTGTACCAGTCTGAGTCAGTGGGGAGCATAAGCTGCCGCCACTGGGTGGATTACTGACGGCCTCCGTGTATCAGCTGTGTGCAGGCTGCTGCAGAGCCCGCGCACCTCAGAGGAGGGCGCGCCGATTTCTGGCTCTCGTGTTTGCTGCATCTCGGGGGCAAGCTCTGGTCCTTCTGCTCGACTCTTGAGAAAGAACTCCTGGTCTGATCTAGTTCCGTTCTCTCACTGATTCCTAAGCCAGCCTGCTCCCGCACGGTGCAGCCTGGCAGAAGCCTTCAAGGACTCTGAAAAAATCTCTTACTATTCACGTCAAGTGATCATGACTATGTGGGGCCACAGAACCCGAGGGGCTCCTTTTGAAATAACAGCTTCAAGATATACAACTACCCAAAATAACCCAGGACAAAGCAGCACCTAACTCTGCTGCCCAAAGCTTCAGAGTTCTGCTGGGGTTAGTAACAAATGAGCCAGGACAGTGAAGGGGCTGCTGGCCCCACTCTGGACATCTCCTGCCCTGCCCCGCTCTCCATCCTCTCCACCTGCTCCTGGGCTGCGGTTCAGTCCACGGGGACTGGGAGGAGGTCGGAGCCCTCCCCTCGCCCTTCAGGCCTGAGGTGGAATGGTGTCACATTACTAGTTCTGGGATACGATGCACGACCCCTTAGGGTTCCTACATCCACTCTTCACGTAGCCTCAAATTACCCAATTTGAGTACGCTGGTTCCTGCCAGGACCCTGAGGAATAAGGCCCCAGTAAGGCTTTCATTAAATACCCAGGTATTTGTTATGCCCTTGAATCAATGGCCTTGACACGTTGTAAACAAGGACTTAAAAGACCCCACCTTGACTCAGGCCACAGACCACTTTAATGACCCGTCTGAAAACGCAGGCCTCACACGCCTGGTCCCTGGTACAGGGAGGCCCTCTGGAATGAAGGTTCCTGGAAGGTTTGTCTTTCTGGGGTTCCCAGTCTGGTTGGTGGGTGCTCTCTTACCCACAGAAAGCAGGGATCTGTGCAGGCTTGGGTCTCAGGCCTGAGGACTGGCCATCCCAGGAGGACTTCCATTCCAGGGGGACCCCCTCTGGCAGGGAGGGCTGAGAATTCTCACACCTTGCTGTAAGCTGGAAGGAGCAAGGCTGTGAGAAGGGAGGCCGCCTGCAGTGGGCTGTGGCACTGGCCTGTAACAACTCAGGCAAATGCTGGCAACACAGTTCCCAAGAAGCTGGAAGGAAAGACAGCACGTAACCACCAGCGAGGAAAGAGATAGCCCACCGCGTAACTGTGTAACTGTGTCTTAAGATGTCTTTTGGTCTTCTTCAAACATCTCAGGAGCATTCTGTTAAAGAGTCTGGAATGTCTCTGTCTGGCACGGGGACAGCACGGGTCACCAGCTCCTTGGGAAAGATGGGGCCTGAGTGTGCGGTGCTCTCTGCGCTGAGCCCACCTCCAGCCCTTCCTGCATGCAGCCTGAACCCTCCCGGCAGGTCCTCCCCATCTCACTGAGCATCCTGCAGGCTCCGACGTTCTTGCCATTGGCCCCCTAGATGAGGTGCACGAGCAGGGTGGAGAAGGCCGAGCCAAGCACCAAGCCCAAGTACAGGTAAAAGGACATGACCACCCCCGTGGCCTCAGCCAGCTCCCTGGGCACGATCTTGGGCCCGTAGATGAGAGGCAGGGTGCTGAGGTAGCCGTTGCTGAGCCCCAGCAGGGAGGTGAAGACCACCGGGTAGATGTCGGACTGGAAGACCACCGTCTGCAGGTGGACGCGGGGCTGGTAGTTGCAGAGCACGAGGAGGGGGACGAGGCAGGTCCGGAGGAGTGCAAGCCCGGGGAGCACCTGACTTCTGGGCCCGGGCACCTGGATCCAGGCTGTGATCTGCCGGCCACACAGATCAGCAAAGTTGTACAGGAGGAAGGTGGTGAGGGGGACGAAGAACTTGGTGGTCCAGAGCGAGCCGGAGCCCTTGTTGAGGGACTCGATGTTGGCGGAGATGGCAGGGAAGACGAGGCTGGTGATGAAGAAGAGATAGATGACGCAGAAGCCCAGGCTGGCTGTCTTCTTCAGGATGGGGCGGAGTGGTGGCGTTGGGGAGTCACTGGATCTGGGGGCCACCAAAGGGGCATTGGGGCAGTCCTGGGGCGGCTGCTCTTCATCAGAAAAGACGTGGGCCGGCCAAACAGGCTTCATGTAGTACCTGCAGGGGAGAGGGCACGTAGTCAGAGGGCCCGGAAAGCAAGGTCACTTGGCATTTCCAGGGACAAGGCAGGCGGACCTTTAGGCCCAGCATGTAAAGCCTAAGACTCATGTAGCGTGCAGCCCCAGCACGCCCTCAGAGGACGCATGTGCTGCAGGCGGCCAGAGAGAGCCCTGCACTGTCCCCAGCCTGCCTGTCCTGGCTGCCTGAAAGGCTGGACTCCAGTCCATTGCTCTGTGGTGGTGGCCATGTCATGTGCAAGGACAAGGGAAACCAGCACTGACCACCATGGGGAGCCTAGCTTGGCTTGCTTGTTTTCGTTTTGTTTGTGGAGGGGAGGGTGGAGACAAAATAGTATTAAAAATATAAATTTTTTAAATTGCAAAAGTAGGGGCCAGCCCCGTGGCCGAGTGGTTAAGTTCACCTGTTCCGCTTCAGCGGCCCAGGGTTTCGCTGGTTCGGATCCTGGGCAGACATGGCGCCACCTGTCAGGCCACGCTGAGGCAGCGTCCTGCATAGCACAACCAGAGGGGCACTCACAACTAGAATATACAACTACGTACTGGGGGGCTTTGGGGAGAAGAAGAAGGAAAAAAAGATTGGCAACAGATGTTAGCTCAGGGCCAATCTTTAAAAACAAAAATTATAAAAGCAACACATGCTTGATGCAATGAACCCGAATAACACAGAAGAGAAACGCTACAGTAGAACGAGTGCCCTCCCTCGGCTCTCACTCCTTAGAGGCACTGATGGTTAAACGTCTGGTGTACACTGTTGCACGCGCGTGCAAATGCCCACCCCACACAAACATAGTTAGGGTTCTACGCAAAAGTGGGATCAAACTATACATACTGTGAAACTTTCTACAAAGATCTACTTCCTAAATATATCATATAAGTAATATATATATGAATAAACTATGTATCTGCCTAAATACATGCATAACTAGTATACATAAATGCATACACATAACTGCCTAAACGACAATATCTTCTGGTCATCCTTTCACATGGGGACACAAGGTTCTGTGTCTCTCTGCTGCATTGTTGCACATTATTTCACCGTATGGATACACAGTTTAACTGCTCCTCTACTCACGGACATTTACGTTAGCTCCAATTTTTCTCTACTACAAATAATGGTGCAACTAATACCCCTCTCCATAAACCCTTGCACACGTACACTAGAATTTCAGTAGTGCCCACTTCCAGAAGAGGAACTGTTGAATCGAAAAGTTTGTACCTTTAAATTTTTTACGGATATTGATAAACTGCTCACCAAATACGTAGGGTCAATTTATCTTTGGTCTGTACCACCCACCTACCCTAACCTAACCTGTCCTTTTAATCTCTATGTGAGCACCAGTTTCTTAAAAAAAAAAAATGACCACAATTTATAACCATTGCATTTGTTTACGGGTTTCTCATTTGTCTCCTTCAATAGAAGGCAGCTCCCTGGGGCAAGGACCATGTTTGGCTGTTTCTAGCTAAATCTCTGGGCACAGAATAGCCCTTCAAAACATAATTACTGGAAGAATTAACAAGCCTATAATAGAGTCTTCTCCCCCATATCCTCATCACTGAATTATCAGTCTTTTCAACGTCTGCTACCCCAACCAGAGAAGAAAAGGCTTGGGTCACTCTGCCTTGCTGTGTGATCTTGCTGGAGTCACTCAACCTCTCTGGGCCTTGGGCGTCTAAGAACCAGGAGACACAGGTTGACTGTGTTAACACGCCTCAAACAGCAGGCTTGGTGCGGGGGTGGGAGAACAGGAGCTTGGTGATCACGGGGTCTGGTTTTACTTCTACTGCTGCCTCCTGTGTGACCTTAGGCCAGGCCCCCCCTTCCCTGGGCCTCAGTTTCCTGCTCTGTAAAATGGAGAAGTCCTGCAGCCGTGAGCTTTTGAGATCCCTGCGTCCTCCCATCCTAAGAGCCTACAGATAACGAGCGAGTCGGTGGGAGAATCGTTTTCCATGCGGTGCTGAGCAGGGCGCTTCGGCCTGGAACCCTGTCTTGTTTCACAGTCACTATTTAGGGAAAGGAATGTTCTCACTTCCCCGTCTGCTCCTTGCCTTAAGTCTGCTCTGAGGAAACCCCACTGAGTTCCTCTGGGTGAAGCTCTCCCTCATAAGTTCCTCCACATCTGCCGGCCTCATCTCCCCGCCTCCGTCAGAGCCCCAGCTCAGCCTGCGGCTCAGTTCCTCCTGCGTGGGAGGGGGCACCCCGGCCCTCCCAGGGCAGCACCTGCAGGCTCCCTTTTAAGGATGATTCCACCTGAGCAGCCCCTGGAGCACAGATGCCCTAAAACTCCATTCTCAGATGAGTTTCTGTAAACCCAGAAGTCAGTCGAGAAACGGCAGAGTCGGGAGTTCTCCATCTCACGTGCTCAGCTCGAAAGGGTTTGGGCCTCCTCCAGGCAGACTGGAAACTAGGGTGGCCGGCTGCAACTGTCCTGGTGTCCCCACTGAAGGGCCCTGGCCCTGGGACCCCCTTCAGTCCCAGGTACCCCACAAGAAACACCCCCGGGAGGCCCTCTGAAACAGGATTTGGGGGACGCAGGAGCAGTGGCGGGGCCCCTGCCTTCCGTTCAGTCCGCGACTCGGAAGAATGTAATCAGCAGCAACAAGGTGCCAGGCAGCGTGCGGGTGCCAGGGGACAGTGAGCCAGGAATCACAGGGACAGCACACTGGGCAATTTCTGACGACGGCCCTGAAGGGACGAGGAGGGGCTGCCCAGGCTCATGGGTCCGTAGCCATCTGGGATACTGGGGGACACAGTGCCTGGGGCCACTGAGGCCAGCTACAGCCACAACAGTCTTCCAACTGGGGAGAGCTACAGCCACAACAGTCTTCCAACTGGGGAGAGCAGCCTGCCTGGCGGAACTGGGGTTCTGGTGAAGGCAGGGGGCTCTGGGGATTAATGAGGTGCCTCTCCCAGGGACAGGAGGAATGGAGGAAGAGGAAAGACCCCGGAGGTCACAGGCCAGGGATGCAGGATGACGCAGTAGAAAGACTGCAGCTCCGGGTTCAAAGCCCTGCCCAGGATTCACAGGTGAGCCACCTGGGCATGTCAGTTAACTCCTCAGTCTCCCCCGCTGTGAAACGGGAAACACAGGAACAACCGCACAAGGCTGTCAAGTATAACACATGAAACAATGTACACCCAAACTGCTCAGCTTGGCGCCATCACACAAAACAGGCTCCTGCAGGAAAGGGCAGAGCCAGAACCCCACCCCCAGCGACCCCCGGCCTTGGCTGTCTCCGTTTCTTCACCCGTAAGATGGGGAAAAGGACTCTGTCTTTCCTTCCTCAAATAAGATAACGGATATGAAAATGCTTTGAAAAGAATAAAGTGGGAGAAGAAGTCAAGGGTTGCTTTTTAAAGAGCAGCAGGAAGCAAGAAAGAAAATGGAGGCAGGAGACAGAGAAAGCAAGAGAGAGACCAAGGCAGGAAGGGAGGCCCCGCAGGGCGGAGAGAGGCCCTGGGAGACGGGTTAAAACACAGGTTTGGGGTCGGGTTCGAATCCTGATTCTGCTGCCGACAGGCTGTGGGGCTCGCACAAGGAACTCAGCCTCCTGAGCTGGGTTTCCTCGTGTGTGAATGGGAACCATCACAACACATGACAGTGCTGCGCCCTCTGAGGAACATGTGGGTGAGCATGGACCAAGACCGCCCACCAGGCGAGGCTGAGCACAGGGCAGGAGCAGTGGGGGTGCTCAGTGCGTGGAGCTGTTATTCGCTATTACTCCTCCTCAGGCCTCACTTCCCCTGCCTGCCCTCCCCATCCGAAAACTTGCAGACAGGGGGTGCTTGGGCGTGTGGCACAATGCTGACTTCTCACGTCCAGCGCCTGGCCAATCTATTGAGCAACTACCATGAGCCATCACAGCGTGAGACACTGGGATGCAGCAGTGAACAAAATCCACCCCATTCCCGCCCTCCGGGGCTCACACTCCAGCAGCAAGACAGACAATAAACAAGGAAACACACCTGCCACCTAGTTAGACGACAGAAGAACACACGTAGACAATATAAAGGATAGCTGTACACAAAAGAAGAATGCACTAGAGTGCACGGGGTGGGGCCTCACCTGGCGTACTCCAGCCGGGGCAGCAGCAGGTAGAGGCCGATGCAGAGGCTGAGGAAGACGTCTGCAGTCAGGAAGAAGGCCAGGGCGCTGTCCGTCACATCGCTGGACACCGCCAGGTCCACCAGCGAGGCCACGGCACTGATGGTGCCCCCCATGCCTCCCCCTACAGAGAGCACGGGACACCACGGAGACGGTCAGGGCTGGGTCCACCTTCCCCACGTCTCAGGCCTGCCCCTCTCTGCTTGGGTTTGACAGAACCCAGATAAAAATTCCCCTGCTAGAGATGCTGCAGTCCTCCCAGTGTCCCGCAGCCTTAGCAGACACGACGGGGCTCTGCAGCCTGAGCCTTCTGCTCTGAGAGGGTGTGGGTTTTCACGCCCGAGCCCCAGTCTCTCGCATGCGCTGGTAAGAGGCTGCTGCCTGAGGTGGCAAATGGCCTCCAAGGTTTCATCTCCAACCCTTGACCTCCATCTCTCTCTCGATTGCCCTTCTGGTGGGGTCAGAAATTTTAGATTCAGGGGTGGGACATCTCAGAGAGTTCCTCTCCCCTGCCCTCGGCCCAAACCACCCACCAACCAAACGGGGAAAGAGGCTCAGGAACGTGCCACCGCAGCCTCTTCCGCTGCCCGCAGCGAGGCTGTCCTACCTGGGGAGTCCTTATAGTCACAACCCCTGTGCACCCACCCGGGAGCTCACGGAACTCACCTCGCACCCCGCAGCAGCTGGGGCACCACACGTGTGTGAATGCGTGTGTGACCACACGTGCACAGGCTCACACACACGCCCTATCACACACACACACTCATATATAC
>NC_060268.1:125849645-125880915 GCF_021613505.1 Equus quagga
CACACACGCCCTATCACACACACACACTCATATATACACACACACACCCGCTCACACGTACATACAGCCACACACACACACTCACACGCATGCGACTGCCTCACCACATGGCACAGTCTCACTTGTCAAGGGCTTTGACTCATGAGCCCATGTGGCCATGTGGCACCACGCCTGTCACTGATCCCTAACAGGAGACAGGACAACCTAGTGGACCCATGGTCCTGGAGCCACACACCATACGTCTGTCCCGACTCTGCCATTTGCCACTGTGACGTAGGGGGCTAATGCGACTTCTTGGAGCCGCGGTCTGCTCGTCTGTAAAATGGGACAAGGACGCCTGCCTTACGTAGCTGCTTTGGGGACTCGATGAGACGATGTTCGGAGAGGGCCCGGCACGCAGTAGACTTTCAACACACGCGAGTCCCCTTCCTTGCCTCAGCCACACAGCTGCTTCCGGGAGGCAGGGCATCTGTCTCATGTTTCTTTGAACCCTCACAACCACGGGTAGTCAGCTTGCGCTGGCCGAGAGTCAGAGGTCATACGTGTTACACGTGGAGCAGATCATCTCCTCCTCCCTGCCTCTGTTTATCTGCCTGGAAAACGGGGCTGCTTGTCCCATCCCTCACATGAGACCACGGTGAGGGGCAATTGGGACAGCAAATGGAAAAGGCACTGGATACACACACACGGCTGTCAGTGTCAGTACCGTAAGCGCCTGGTGCATCTGCTGGACTGACTGGCTGGAAGAATGAATTTCGATTCTCAAGGAGGCAAGAAGGCGCTGACTGCAATCAGCGAGCAGCAAACCGGCCCGTGAGGCATGAGGTGCTTCAGCGTTACTGGGCGGCTCTGACCGGGCACCCTTTTTCTGTCCCTTGGTGCACGGAGCAGAAATGGGAGAGGGACAGTCAGGCCCTCAGCCACCATGCTGCCCCTCATCACTGCCTCACCCACGCTCTGCCCGACATCCCTGTGGCTCTGCAGGAACAGCCCACGGCCCGAAATGGATGATCTTTTCTCCCTAACCTTCTCAGTATGAGCTCTATTAGCCAGAGGCTGAGATTTGAGGGGAGGGCAAAGAAATATGTTAACATTGTGATGAAGAGCACAGACCCAAGAACCAGAAGGTCTGAGTCCAATCCTGGCTTTACCACTCCTAGCTGTGTGACCTTCAGCAAGTCACTTAACCTCTCTGTGCCTCCGTTTCCTCAACGATAAAATGAGAATGTTAATAATACCCACCTCTTAGGGCTGTTATGAAGATTAAGAGGATTATTACATGTAAAGCACTCAGAACAGTGCATGCCACAGGAAGTGCCACAAATCCTCTCAGCTTCCCAATCAGGTGTTTGGCTCTTTCTGTCCTTCCTACATCAAAGCAGCAACAACAGGGTAAAAACCCTTTGCCAAGAGGGTGCCAACTTCTGAGAAGCTGTAATCCCCACCTGGGCGTTTTGTAAGAACTGGGGTTAAATTCAGTGAGACGGTCCCTGGCTACCCGGGGGAAGAGATCTTAACATCGCTGCCTGTTGATTTTCCTCTCTCTTCCCAACTTGCAGGGAATTTACAATATTATCATCAACAACAAACCAGGCCTCCGGGAGCTCATCCTTCATGACTCCCTACTTTTATCTCATCAGTTATGGAAATACATGCAAATGAGGGGTTTAAAAACCCTCCAGTACAAAACAAATGAACCGCTCCTCAGATGCCAACGCGCGCAGAATTCACAGATGGGCTCTGCTGGACCATGGGAGACAAGGGGGCTGGAGGCTGGTGCTGCGCCCAGGGGAGCAGGACGCCACGGACCTTCCAGAGTGACCGGCACCCACTGGGGCCGCACACAGTGGTGACAATGGCTTAAGGCCCAGGTAACTAGTAATGAAGTGTGAGTCCTAGACGTCTCCACTATTTCAAAATTGGACTTTCTGAAAAATTCATGGGAGAGTCCTCTTCTCTAGAAGATTCTCAGGTGGCCAGATGAACCTGAAGGGGCCCTGGGCAACACAGATGGTGTATTTGGTCACTGGCTCCTGGAGCGGTAGCCAGCAAGCCTGTTCTATGAAAAAATACATGCTCCAGCGGATGGAGGGGGATGAGGCATGAGAGCTTCCCTCCGAGCTGGGGTGACAGAAGAGACTAAAGCTGAGGTGCCGTGGCCGTCTCCCTCAGCCCAGGCACGCTCTTCTTGAAGCACTGCTGGGGTGTACTGATCGTACCCAGGAAACTGCGCAATCAGTCCACTTCCATTTTATTTTAGGCCCGAGGGCTTCCCAGGATAGGGCCAGAAGCCTAAACTTATATCAAAAATGGCAAACCGATTTGAGGTTGCATCTTGGCTCTGATCGGTTGGCAGTAACGGCCTCCAGTGCTGTGTTGAGAAGCAGTGAGAGGCCCGGGAGGAGAGATGCAGACCCATTAATGATGTCTGGCACTGGTGTGGGAGTGGGCAGGGGATATACACCTGTCGAGGTATTTGTCATCCCTGCCACCACTACCTGGCATTATCGATTATTGGGCACACAGCAGATTCTTTGTGAAATTCTTCTCAAGTGTGCAAATGCCCAGAGGACTCCTTTACACAGTGGGGATGTACAGAGACCCTGAACAGAGCAGCTGAGCCCCCAGTCTTGCTTTAAGGGATAGTGGTCTCCTGGGAAAGCACAGATTCTTACTGATTCAGCTTCTTTTTATCTTGTTGGGACATCTAGGTAAGAGAACCGGAACTGCTAAGGTCTAGATAACAGGCTTAGCATCAGCATCAAAATTCAGCTAAAGGGTCGGCCCAAGTCAGGCATCAGCAACCCCATTGAAGGGCAAAATTCAGGGAAACAGAGGAGTTTATTTACTAGGTTTTCAGCTCCTGAGAGGCTGTCCTGTTCCTCTTTGAATCCCCGGCACATAGTAGGTCTTCTATAAAATTAGAGAGGAAGAAAAGACAGACAGAAGGGAGGAAAGAAAAGGGAAAGATAAAGGAAAGGAAAATAAAGAGAAGGGAAGGGACGGGCTTAGGGGTAGGGAGCAGGAGGGGAGGACAGGAAGAGCACAGCCCAGGACCTGCGCTTGCTGGGCAGGCTGTGCTCTCCCTCGTCTGCAGCTAAGTCCCCCGCCTGCTCTTCTCACAGTGTGATTTTCAGACTCTGCCCCGAGACGAGTGGGTCGGTTCTCTCCCCTTGAGCCCAGGTGGGCTTGTGGCTATGGGGGAAGTGACGCTAAACAGCTTCCACAGTTAAGACATAAAAGGAAAGAATGCTTCTGCCTAGGGCTCTTGGGATGCTTGCTCTCACGACCCAGACACCAGGCCATGGGGAAGCGTGCGCAGCCGCATGAGGTCCGGGTGGAGAGAAAGCCCGGCCCCAGCCCCGGCGGAGCTTGCAGGCAAGGGCCAGCACCAACACGCCAGCCAGGCGAGCTCGCCACCTCGAAAGTGGATCCTGCAGGCCCCACTGGAGCTATACCAGCTGACGGATGCCATGTGGCGCAGAGGAGAGCTGTCCCCACCAAGTCCTGCCCGAACCCAGATGTGTGAGCAGAGGAGACGACTGTTACCGTCCTGAGCCACTAAGCTCTGGGTGATTTGTTAGATAATCACAGATAATGGAAACACACCTAACACTCATTTCCTGACCTCTGGATCCTTCGCATGAGCCCTAGGTGTACTGACCTCATCAGCTGTCTGACCCCAGCTCTTACCTGATATCAGGGCCTGGGAATTCCTCATAGGGAAGGAGCCGGTCATGCCCAAGACACTGCTATTAAAGATGGTGGAGGCGCCACTGAGGATCACCATGCAGATGATGATGACAGCAAAGAAGCCATGGGTCCAGGAGGAGGTATCCACCTTCACCAGCACGGTCATCACCACAAAGATGGCCAGCATGACAACCAGCGAGGCCAGCACACGGACATGAATCGGAACCCTAGGATGAGGATGCAGGAAGTGGTTAGAGACCCCCTCGGGCCTCCCATGCTGGGCCGGGGTTGGTGAACATTCTGGGAAGCAGGTGAGCTCAGTGGTTGGGACTGTCTACTCTGCAATCAGGAGGCCTGGGTCTGAATCCTGCCTTCCCGGCTCACGAGGCTTACCCTGGGTAAGTGGCTCAATTGCTCTGGTCTCAGCCTCTGCTTCTGTATAATAGGGAGAAGAGTGGATCTACCTGGGGTGTGGTTGTTAGGATCCCTGGAGGGGAGGGTGTGGAGGCCAGGGGGCAGTGCCTGACTCAGGGCAAAGGCCCAGGGATGGGTTTCTTTTTGACTTGCTGTGAGGTTCAAGGACAGGACATGAGAGCTCTGGAGACAAGCCTTCTCCTCCTCCTGCACAGGGCTGAGCTCCCGCCGGCTGCATCTACTGTTTAAACAGAGCAGCCACCCACTGGGACGCCTTCCCCCCAAACTTAGCAGGGGGGAGGAGGGAGAAGAGAAGAGAAGAAAATCATCATCATCATCATCATCATCATCATTGCAAACAGACAGTACTGAACTGGTGCTAGGTACTCTTCTAAGTGTCTCCTATGTGCAAACTCGTTGAATGCTCACACCAGCTCCATAAGATGGGTATTCTTACCTATCCCATATATACAGATAAGAAAATGAGGTCAGAGAGGCTAAGGAACTTCCCCAAGGTCACGGCTGTGAACCCAGGAGGTCTGGCTCCAGTCTGTGCTCTCAGAATGACTTCCTGCCTCCCCTGGAATGAAGGAAATATGGGTGGTCCAGAACAGGCGGCCAGGGCAGGATTCTCCAGTGAGGGTCTCAGTTGTTACGGGCAATAGCTGAGGCCAAGCCAGTGCAGCCCAGGGCCAGCTCCCCCACTCCCCCCAGTCCATGCCCACCTGTAAGTCATATCCTCCTCCCAGCCCCCTACCCACCCAGACACTGCCCTGCAGGGAGAAGCAGGGAAGGCTGGCTCTCTGAGAAACGGTGTTTTTATTTTAGGGAGAGAGAACATCATCTAAAGGGGCTGTTAAACCATCAGATTAGACTAAGCTTTAAACAAGATTGGACATTTAGTAAATTTTCCTGCTAACCAGTGGGTGAGGGCTGGGAGAAAAGCCAGATTAGTTATACACAATTTTTTTTGGATACAATGGACAGACTTAAAAGGTAGAAAAAATATGTATGCACATAAATAGGTGTGAAATGATGAGCATGAAAAGTAAGAAAGGATTTCTTCAAACTGCTTTTGTGGTCCCAGGCTAATTTGAATTTCCTTCCCATCCTTGATCTCCAGCTGAAGGGGGAGCAGGTGCTGCTCCTGCTTCGTAAGGGGCAGGGGGAGGTGGAGGAAGGGGAAGGACAGTTCAAGGTCGTAGAGTGAGTCCGTGGGGAGCTGGGACGGGAACCCAGGTCTGCTGAGCCCCAGCCCACGGCTGTCTGCTGATGTGTGTTCTCCCTGGTGTCTTCATTCCACAGATGTGTACTGGGCACGTGCTGTGCTGGATGGCTGGGACACAGGACAGCCAAGGGACAGGCATTTTGATCTAGCGTGCAAAGTCCTATTGTGCTGTATAGTCACAGGACATCCTGGGCACTTGTGAGGGACACAAACTCACCCTGGGTGTTGCACAGGCTTTTTGGAGGTGACACCTCAGCTGGAGTATAAGGTGTGTCTGGATGTGAGTATATACATCTTGTGAGAGATCGTGGCACGTTCAGGGAACTGAAATGGACTCTGGGGGACAGGTGAGACCGGGAGCGGAGGAGGCTGGAGAGACACGGAGCCCACGCTGGAGGGCCCTGTTCACCCGATGAGCACCAGGACTTGATCCTCGGAGCGGGGCATGGAGTGGGCATATGGTCTCTGTCCACCAGCCCCCTTCCCCCAAGAACACTCCCTCTTCCATGCCAAGTCGTCTTGGGAGGTGGCTGGCCATATTGTCTAAGCAGACTCACCTACAAACGATGGGCACATGACTTGGTCTGGGGTGAGCAGACTGTCCCATGCCCCCCAGCCACTGAATTGGGTTGGGGATGAGCATGACCCAGGCAGGGCCAGTTCGTCGTCCCTGGGACTGAAAGGCAGAGTGAAGCTCGCTCTGCTGGGACTGTGTCAGGGGCCGCTGGTCACCACCTGGCCGGCGGCATGGAGAGAGGCGAATTCAGGATGAAGCCAAGTGGACACACACAGAGCCCAGGGATGGCACAAGAGAAGGAGAGCTCTGTGGACATTTGTGATCCCCCAGATCCAGCAAGGCCCGGAGGCAGAGCTGATTTTAATTTTCCAGATAAAGAATGAGAAAATTCCTTTTGTGTCTCTAATCATTTGTGACCAACAGTGCCAACTAACACAAAGGCTTTGCAGCTGGGGAGCGACATGGTCGGAAACTCCACCGCACTGTGGGCACCCTGCCTGTGTGACCCCTTCTTACCAGGAAGCAGGCTGCAAGGGACAGGCAATGAATACCTCCCAAGAGTAGCCTTCAGCCAGTGATGGGGAAGCAGGTGGATAAAGAGCCCAGCTCCCTCCCCTCGGGTGTGTGTTCCACACCGGCTCCTGGAGTTCCCAGGCAGGCCAAGCCGGTTGCCCTCTGTGGGAGCTGGCTTGATCAGGCATCCTTTATTGACTGTCTTCCCTTCCCTGTCTCCCTCTCCACTATCCTACCTTAACCTCCCAAATAAACAACTGGCGCTTCAATCCTTGTTCCAGCGTCTGTTTCGGGGGAACCACACACTAAGATTGCTGGGTCCATCTTCCCAGGGTCTGCAGGACCTCAGCCTGGGCAGGAGTGGGGTGGGCAGCCAGCTGGAGCACCTGGACCCCTGGGGGCCCAGAGCATCTACTGTGAGTGCACGCCAGGCCCCCTGGAGGCTGGTGGTCAGGCCTTACCTCCGATGCTGGGGGTGATCCTACATACTCAATCCTGTCACAGAGCACCCCTCAACCTCCCGCAGCAGCGGGAGCTGCCCCACCCACCCCAAAGATAAGAGCCAGCAGGGGCACAGAGCGGGAGTCAGGAGACTGGAGCCCTGCCCAGCTCTGCCACCAACTCACTGCGTGACCCCAGGCAAATATTCAACCTTTCTGGGCCTGGTTCTGCATCTCAAAAAAGAAGAGGCTGGATGAGATAACATTCAGGTCCCTTCCAGTTTATGATTCTAAATTTGAAGAAATTCAAGCAGAGAGAGAGGCTGGGGACAAGTGTCAAAAAGTTCTAACAGTTCCGTGGGGCAAGGAGAGGGCACAGGACAGACCAGGAGATAAGAGGAGCACGGTAAGGACAGGATGCTGTCTTGTCCCCACTCCCAGGGCTGGCACAGGGCCTGTGGACACCTGGTAAATATCTGCTGGGTGCACGAACTGATGAGCAGGGGGTCTCAGCGGTGCACGGCGGCTGCCACGCGGGGCCTGAACCTCCCGGTCGCTCTCTGCTTCCTGCCTCCTTGGCACGACAGGGACACAGCTGTGAACATCTGCAGGCTTCCCAGCCAGCCTGGGGACTGGCCTCTGCCCCCAACCACCTCCTCACAGACTCACAGAGAAAGTCCCCCCCGGAATGCTGCTGGCATCACGGTGGCTCTCCTGTGCCTGTCACAACAAGGTAATTAGTTGCCTGGACAGGAAGGTTGCTTTGGAGGGAGCTGGGGGGCTTCTCATGCAGCACCCCCAGGCGGAGACAAGGGAAGAGTGGGAGATGAGGAGGTAAACGCCACACACGTTACAAAAGCAATGCGCTTCCACCTCTGCCTCTGCTGCCCCCGTGACCCCTCACCTGCACAGGTCTCCTCCTCGCCTGCTAATTGCCTGCCACGTAACCATTCTCCCTGGAGCCTCGAGCCTCACCCATGGGCTCCAGGCCCTTGGGGATCTCGCCTGGGGCTATTTTCAGTGCTCATAAAGCTTTATGAAATGTGCCACACACGAGCCTGCCTTCCACGCACTAATGGCAGCATGCTGGCTCCCATCTCTGTTTCTTCCGCCTCGGGCAGGGAAAGTGGCCCAGGGGATGGTGATGCTGTTGGGATTCTGGGGAAAGTCTAGACAACTGTTGCCCTGGTGTCGGTGGTTCTGCTTTGGGACAGCAGATGGCCAAGATGACCACTCTAGCCCCGGGACCCTGCGGCAGTCACACTAACGTGAGATTCTTGGAGACGGCTGCCAGCTGTACCCAGGCTGCCAGCTTCCCCACCCCTCCTTGTTCATGAGGGCTCTGGACCCCAGGGGACTATTTCTTCATAAGTCCCCCAAATGTAAATCCTCCTCATAAGTATTTATGATGCTGCAGATTTAACATAATAAAACACTTGGCGATTATGGATGAGCCAGTCAGAGAAAGCCAGGGTTCTCCAGGAGGGGAGAAAAGGAGACATTTCAATTTCGCACATTAAAGAGAAAACAGCTTAGCTCCAAAGCATGTTCCCACAGCTCAGAAACAGACGGAGGCCTGGGAGCATTTCCCATGTTGCCCTCACCCTCCTCCTGGGCTGGAAAGGGTAGGGGCAGGCCCCGGCGTGGGCTAGACCCTTCAGGACAATGCCCAGAAATGCTGAGCCCTCAGAGTCAGCTCCCCACCCAACCCAGGGAGGGCAGCGGCCTGGACGACCCAGGGTCCCTGCTGCAGACAGACGCAGACCTTCTGAACCCCTCCTTCCTCCCAGCAGCCTGAAGCCAGGGCAGAGACGGGCGTTCACCAGAAGGGTCTGGGGGAGGCTCTGGTTGCAGGGACGGGACGGGCAAACTGGGGGGACTAGGAGGCAGGTGGCCCAGCGGTTCCGAGCACAGACGTGGGGCAAGAAGGGATCCAGTTCCAATCTGGCTCCACTCTCTTAACGGCTAGGTGACCTCAGTGAGCCTGTTTTCCTATCTGTAAAACAAGGTCATAAGCTTCCTGTTCGCAGGCTGTTGTGAGGATTAAAGGAGATAATGAGGGCTCAGAGGTGCTAATGACTCTTATTAGAGATGACACTCCCAGGGCGCTCAGGCTGGACCTTCCCTGCCACTGCTGACCCCTAGTCCCGGGCTGGCTTCTGGCATGCTGGACCTCATGACCACAGAGGAGGCAGTGCCAGCAAACGCCAACTCAGGCCACTCCTTACCAGCCCCATGGTCTTGGGCACGTCTCCTAACTGCCACTTGGGAAATGGGTAACGTCACGGCCTCCCTCCTGGGTCCTGTGCATCCTAAGTGATATAATACGGGGTCACCAGGCATCACACCCTTGTTACAGTACAGACAGTGACTCCAGATCTAGAAGGGGACGGGGCTCTCATTTATGCGAGGCTGGGCTATTCAGCTGGACAAACCCCCATCCCCAGGACCAGCTGAGCGAGTGCACAGAGAGGAAGATGAGAGAGGCCTGGAAAGGAGAGAGCGCAGTGAGAGGCTCAGGAAGTCTGTGCCACCACGGTGCTGCCACTTCCTCCTGTCCTCCTCCTCCTGTGGCCCCTACCTGCCCTCATGCCTCTCTTTCGAGTGCCTGCCAGAGACCCTGCTCTGCCCTCAGGGGCTGGCCGTGCTGAGGGAACACCTGGCTCTGCCCCCAGCTCCATCCCCTCACTCCTCCTGGGGTGGTCTCTGGAGGCTGCGCCTCACCTGCAAGAACACTGAACACGGCCCTGTGTGCCAGGGGTAGGCAGGAGGTGAAGGGCCCTCAGGCCATCGGAGCATCACCCTCCTCCTCGCTCTTCCACCTGCACTTTGGTTTTAAGAAGAGGGCAAATTCTTTGTCATCCCTTCCGTTGACAGGTGGGGACCATGTCCCCTTGAAGCCAGGTGGGCCTTGTGACTGCCTCGCCCAGTCAAGCGTGGCAGAAGTGACACTACGTGGCTGCAGAGCCTAGTGTACAAAGACCAGGCAGCTTCTGCCCTGCTCTCTTGGAGCACTTGCTCTTCAGCCACAGAGGAAAAGTCTCACTACCGGTGGCCAGCATGCGAGAGACCACAGGGAGAGACCGGAGAGCGAGATGGAGAGAGACGTGCCGAGGAGGCCCAGCAGCCCGCCCCAGCTGTCTGCAACCTGTCTGTGGGAGAGACACCAAGCCCGAGCGCCAGCCGAGCCTGCTGACTCCCAGAACCTGAGACACTAACTATGGTTCTCATTGTAAGCCACTATGCTTTGGGATCATTTTTACACAAGAGCAGATAACTGGAACAGCCCATAGCATGCTTGGAAAGACTGGTCTATTCAGGCTTAGCTCACATGAGGCCCATGTGCTGCCCTCTCTCCTCCTGTACTCAGAGCAGACATCATTAATCAATCACAGCACACACAAACCCCCTACCCTCCGCCTCCTGGGGCCTGACCTGCCTTAGAATCGTGTTCAACCAGAGATCTAGACAGTCGCTACAAATTGAGCAGAGGTGGGTAAAACAGATTTGCCATCAGTGATCCAACGTTTCAGCAGGTGTACCCAAGAGAAGCCCCGGTTTCTGAATCATAACATTGTCACTGAGTGGTAGCTTAGGGGAAATGCAGGCAAAGTAGCCAGGGCTGTTGCCCTGCCAAACCCAAACAGAGAATGGATGGGAAAAGTCCCCCCCTGGGGTCAAAGGGCAGTGCTAATCTGTCTGGCTGTCTCCTAAATCATTCCCTCTTCCTCAGCGCATCCAGAAGGAGGCTGTCTCCCGGCCCTTACTAACACAGCGTCAGAAGTTCCCTATGGACCCCTCTGAGTGATCGACACGTGGGCTAGTGTTACCAGCCCAGCACTGAGCAGTTTGGTCCCCACTCCCATATAGCAAGAGCCAGAGCTGTGGGATGCCAGGCTCTCAACTTCCGACTGCTCTCAGAAATGCCTGGAAGACCAGCTGCCATAGTTCTCACTCCCTGGGCCCCACCCTGCCGTCCACATGGTGTCCCCTGGCTGCAAGGCCTGCAGCCCAGGCAGCTGTGGACAGACAGGCTCCTGAGGGGAAAAGGGAGGGAGATGCGTGCTCCCACAGGCCTCCTACTGGCTGCTGACATGATGTCACAGCGTGTGGCTGGACAGTGGAAGTCCACTCCCTGACTGGCACTCCACCGGCAGGCCCAGGCGACCTCCCAGTCTTCACGGAGGAGTCTGAGCAGCCCGCCTCCTGCTCTGGTGGCTGCCGTCTATGCAGGTGGAAAAGCAGCAGCCGTGGACGAAAGGCAGGTGGGGAAGGCTGGAGTGAGGTGGGGCCTGCAGGAGGAAGGACAGTGGCTTACCTGTTGACAAGCAGGAAGTTCGCCATGAGGCACAGCACGGACGGCACAGTGGAGGCGACGGCAAGGTAGCTCTCAAAGTAGTTCTGCAGGCACAGAAGCGAGGAGGCCGCTGAGGTCACGGGGATGCACGGCCCACCCGAGAGCAGAGACAGGGCCCTCTCGGTGGTGCTTCTCCCCTGTCTTCAGATTCCTACAAGTGATGGGTAAGTCTCCCCAAAGACAGCATGGTCCTGCCCCATCTCCAACCTAAGACCACTCACTTGGTCACTCAACAAACACACACCAACATGAGCTATGGTTAAGTGCTGGCACATACGGAAGGAGAAGACATTGTCCCTGCCCTCAGGGAGGTCCCTAATGCTCTGCAGCCCAGGTTTCCACCCATACTCCATCCCACCAAGGATGACTCAATGGGGTCAAGACTCGATATCCATAAAGAAAAACTTTGCCCTGCCAGCCTTCATAACCACTGTCAAATTTCAGAGTTATCCAAATGGGTTTTGTTATGACCCAACCAGAATCTCACACTGTTGTAACCAAGTGAGGCCTCTTAGAAAGATGCCAGGCCCCGATCCTTGCAGGACAACTTTGTTCTGACTCCGGATTTGCTCCCTCGATAGAGCAGCTACCCGAGGCCAAAGCCATTTGGGGAAGTGGCTCCTAGACGCCAAGATTAGGAAAAAGGGCATTTTCCTGGAAGCAGCTTAGGGGTATTACAGACAAAGAGTGCATGAGACCACAGACAAGATGAAGAGCTCCTGATTATAATGTGCTGGAACTTACAGCTAAATAAGCTGCATGGTAACTGTGTGTGTTGTTCAAAACTCAGAGAGCTTCCGCTCATTAGGGTGGATTTCACTGTGTGTACATTATCCCTCAACACACCTGTCTTAAAATACCCAAAACCTCAGAAAGAGCTGATATCTCTTGGCTTTAGTCATTGTGTGTCACCCCACGAACCCGAGGTCAGCAATGACGGTGGGTTCTGAGCCGTGACAACAGCTCACGTGTATGAAGCACTTACTGAGCGCCAAATACAAGGGGTTTATATGAATCATATTGTTTACCCTGAAAAATAAAAAAGGAGCTGTGAGTATTTTACTCCAGAAAGCTTATGAAGTTGAACTTAACTGAGGAAATACTTTGAGTTACAAATCTGCCTAGTGCAAAGAACCATGTGTGCAAACACTCGCCAATGTATGAGGAACCCTGGCGACTGTAGGGGTCGCTACAGAGTCTCAGACATGCCTCCCCCCTTTAGGAAGTGGGCGGCCCACGGGGAGTGTAAGAGAGCTGGCGAACGTCTTTAACATCTCAAAACACCACAGGATGAGACGCCAGAATTCCCTGCCTTTTTGCCAAATCAGAGGTAAGAGCAGTGAGTTCTAAGGGAGTTCCAGGGAGGGGGTGGCACGAGGGGGGCTGAGCACCTGACAGAACTGGAATGAGTGGGTTTGGGGAAAGGTCCAGGGGAGGGGATCTGAGTCATCCCTGGGACAGAGGTCAGATCTCTCTTTTCTGGGAGATTTGTGGCGGCCAAGAAAGGAAGATGTCATAATGGGCTCCATCCAGGCTGAAGCACAGACCACTCCACTGTCCCTTTTTCAGCCTTCAGAGCGTTTTGTGTCTTTGAAATCTGCACCCTGAATATAAGATCCTGGTGGCCCCGCAATTAAAATGATAATCACAGCTAGTGCGGTCCATCAACCATGAGCCTTAGAAATAGCCTGCCTCCTTTGCAGTGCCACCTCATTGTTCCTGCCCTGATGGGCTCAGTAGAGCCTGGACCGGCCGAGGCACTCAGTCAATTACATCTTGACACAGTGGCTGGGCCTATGTGAGCACAGGAAGGCTCCAGGGGGGAGCAATGGAAAAAAGCCCCAGGGAAGAGATGGCTGTGTGTGGCGGCCAAGACTGCGGCAAATCTGAGCCCCGAGGTGGCTCCCTTTGTGCAGGGGCCACTCATTCCACGGCTGTCTGTGAACGGCCATCGTGTGGGATAGGAATCTCCGTCTTTGTTTTTTTGAGCAGGCTCAGGTTCCTTGATGTCTTAGGAATGGGGATTTTCTAGGTAATTGAATGTTCTGGTTTGTTGATATTTAAGCAGAAAATGGTTCCTTTAATGTTGGAAAGCTTTTTAAATATTGACAACTGAATAAGGCTATGACTCCCTGTCTGTTGACCGAGCCCGTTTCTCTGCTTTACGACGAGCATGCGGGAGTGAGAATGGACTTGCCCTGGGCCATCTTTTTACTGGTACCGATCAGGGGCTGCGGATGGTGACAGAGGTTGACTTAGCACATCCCACGGAATTTATTTTTTTAACTTAATTCCTAATAAACATGTGGCGGTTCTTACTTATTTGCTGCTTTTGCCTGTAAGTAGAATTCTAGCAAAATGAGGTGATGTGGGCAGATTCTTCAGGTGGCCCCCATGATCCCAGCCTCCCGTGTTCACACTCTTGTGGGATCCCCTCGGCTCAGTGTGGATGGGACTGTGACTTGCTTCTAACCCAGAGAATATAACAAAGGCGACACGAGCATGTGTACAGGATCACGGGAGTATGTTACACGAGATGGGAGCGCCAGTCTCACTCGACTCTTTTTCTCTCTTGATGGTTTGGAGGAGCCAATGGCCATGCTGGGGAACCCCACGTGGCAAGGACTACAGGTGACCCCTAGTTGCTGAGTGTTTCTGACCAACACCCAGCAAGAACCTGAGGCTCTCAGCCCGACAACTGGAAGGAAGTGAATTCTGCCAACAACCCCAGTAAGCCTGGAAGTGATGCTTCTCCGGTCGAGCCTCCGCAGAGACCGCAGCGCTGGCTAACCCCTTGACGCAGCCAAGTGAGACTGGAGCCGAGGACCCAGTGAAGCCGAGCCCAGACTCCTGGCCTACAGATACTGTGAGATAATAAACATGTGCTGTTCTAAGCCACGAAGTTTGTATTATTTTGTTACACAGCAATACATTCCTAATTAATAGGTGTTTCGGAGAGCTGAGTTCCTACTGACAAGGGTTTTCCTGAATACGGCAGCCTTTCTGTTGCAGAGGCTCCTGCTCCTCGGGGGCTGTGGGACGGACCAGGTGACAGCCTCTGAAGGGCAGGGGGAGCAAAGCCCCACGAGGCAGGCTTTGACCAAGGAGAGGCAGGAGATGGGAATGAGATGAGAGACAAGTTGCCTGCCTTTCCTCTCCCCTACCTATGGTTCTGAAATGTGGCGGCTCCCTGTGGCTCCTCTGGAGTCACCTCGTGGGCCTGAGCGGCCAGCTGTTTTGCCGCAAAGCTGTGGGCAGCTCAGGACCCCGCAGCCTGTATTTGCTCTCTTCTGCCCCTGCCGCACCTCCCTCTTCCCTCACTCTTACTTCTCTAGGATCGCACTCCCTGACGGACCATGTGCACAGGTGTGGACTCAGGCTCCTTTCTAAGAAACATTCGACAGCAAGGCCAACACTGAATTCTTGATTATGCACTTTGCAGACCCGCAGTGGGCATTTCCTTCTTGGGTCCATCCCATTTGCTTCCAAGCAAATGGAATTTTACTTCTCCCATTTTACTCAAGAAAATGGAACGACATTTGAATCCTGGCTCAAACACACTGCAGTTAGCAGTCGTGCCCGCTCCAGAGCGATCTGCACTCTCCATCCCACAGGGCATTTCCTGGGATGCAATGCTTGGGGAGAACCATGCCAGAGTTCACCTCCACTTGGGCCCGATTCCTGAGAGCTCCCTCAAAAGGCTCTGTTGTTATCTATCCCACCAGGTGCCCTACCACATGGTTGATGAACATGGCCTTGACTTCCAGAGGTGAACCCAAGGACCCCAAAGGCCGGCGCTGGCCAGGGAGTGGAGGAATGAGAAGAATACCAGTGCAATGGCACTGGGCCACCTCGTATGGCAGCAGAGTCTGTGCTGTCCTTGCACAACCCCAGGGGCACCAGTCCTGTAGATTATGATACGAATGGAGGCCCTCAGAGCTGTGCAACACAGTAGCCCTGTTTACACAGCCCAGAGCAAGCCTGCAGTCCTGGGGGTCAGTTTAGGCCTTACGTAACTGCAGGTGGAAGACAAAGCGTGATTCAGCAAGAAGGCAGGGCCGGGAAGTGGGTGGATGAAGCAGGCCAGGAGATTATGAGATGACGAGGCCTCCCCAAGCAGGTTTTTCTGCTTCAGCAGCTGGGAGACCCACAGGCTGGCACTCCCACGGCCCTCAGCCCGGCTGGGTGGCCACTGTTCATCAGGCCAGCATCTCTTCCTGTTTCAGCCCATTCCTCTGCTTACGAAGATGTGGCGAGCTGCTGTGTGCCCAACCCGGCGCTGGTGGTTTGGGCTATAAAACAGAAAGGACAGGGTGCCTGCCGCCCTCAGGGAGCTGTCGTCTGGTGCAACCCCACAGGTGTAGTACAATGGACACAAGGTATTGGGGGGCGGTCTTCCCACAGGAGGCCGTCTTGGACCGCATCCTGAAAGGCTGGGGGAAGTTTGCAGACAGACATGGGGAGGTGGGAGTGCTGGTGGAGAGAGGAACAGCATGTGCAAAGGCACCAAGGGAGGCCTCTTTGCCACTTAGGACTGGAACCCAAGTTCATTTGGTGGAACAGACCCCCTGAGGGTTTCCTCAGCATCAACAGGAATCTGCTGAATTGAGACAAACCTGCACCGTGCAGTCCATTCAATCCAAACACACGGGAGAGAGGCAGGGACGCAGCACGGCACGCCCCTCCCTCTTGGGGTGTCAGTGAGAGAGCGGCCCCGCCTGCCACCATTCTGAACTTTCTGACCCAGTGTGAGGTGGAGTGAGGCCCAGTTCTGAGGAACAAAGAGCAAATGCTGAGCTCCCTGCCCCTCCCCTGCACTCTGCAATGACCTGGGGCTGGGGAGGGGCTTAGCACATGGCGTCTGGCAGGAGGACTATCAAAGGTCATTCCTGGCACCTGTCAGGTAACACAAGCATGGAAATGGAAGCCCTGCAGAGTTCCAGGAAACTGACATGTGAACAAAACTGCCTATGTGCGGCCTGCACAGACCTCAGACCATTTGCTCCTAACACAGCCTGTAAGAGCAAGGCAGGGACAGGTTGCTCCCACTTCACAGATCAGAAACTGAGGCTACAGAGGGATGAGCTGCACGGTGGTGAGTGCTGTCGGCACGATCTTCTGAGGCAGGGCAGGGATGGGGCCGGGGGTTGGCGGGGGGGAGATAGTCATCACTGCTCCACAAACCCCAGAGTGGCTCCAGCTGAGCCGCCTGCCTCATACCACAAGCCCCGACACTGTCACTGGGGTGGTGGACAGGCAGCCCACATGCCCTCCCAGCAGTGAGCAGGGGCCAGCTCACAGGATCTGAGGTTCCAGCAGGGTGGCCTCTCCCCTCTGCCCCAGCCCTTACATGCAGGTGACCTGCCCAAGCCAGCAAATGATGCAAGGTCTGACTTCTCTCCCCTCTGCCTGGTAACTCTCTCTTTTCCTTAAACCCCACTGTCCATTCCCCTGGGGCCTGTGGATCTGAGAGTGTTAAAAAGAAAAAAAACCAAAAAGATTAAGAGAAAAGACCTCTCTTCTGTCAGCCACCCGAAATGGATGGACACGGTCTGCTGATGAGCACAGACCACGTTACAGAGGACACAATAGCTGGGAAGCCCCGGGCAGGCCTCCAGCTTCTCTCCTGACTGTGCAGACCCCAGCAAAGACCCCTGGCCTGGTGGGGGTGGGGCTCATAACCCAGACTGTGGAAAGACCCCCGCCCAGAGGTGCCAGGGGCCAGCGGCGCCCAATGGCAGGTAGGCATGAAGGAGCCATTGCCGGCCCCCGCACGGGGCACTTGATCCACTTGCCATGGAGACGAGGAAACTCGTTTTCATCTCTTACACCCTGGCCCAGTTTGTGAACACCAGGATGGGGAGAAACGCTTCTCAAACACAATTTAAAAACCCACCAGAGCTAGCTGGCCAGATGTAAGGCCCATTTTTGGACGGGGAGCATTTATTCCCTCCACCATGCTGAGAGGCTCTGTGCTAAGCGTCTCTTCTGGAAGAATTTAATTCCGGGCTCAGAGTCCAGGTAAAGAGGTTTCTTCGGGCAGGGAGGCCCCGAAATGAGCCTGTTTATCTCTGGCAGACCCTGGCTAAGCTTCCTCTCTCCAAATGCCATTTGGGCACTTTGAAATAAGTGCAGTAAATTAGTCACGAGCTGCAGCAGACTAACCCGGCGCCCGGCCGCCCGGTGGCTTCGGAGAGGCAGCTCTGCGCAGCCCCCACCTCAAGAGTGGGCGGCAGAGGCAGCTGGGCTCCTGCGGGGCGAGAAAAAGCGATTCGAGCCTGGGGGGTGGCAGCTCGAGGCAGCAAAGCGTTACCTGGATCACAGGGGCATGAAATTAGCAGCAGCGAGCGGGCTGCAGTCAAGAATAGTTTGCCATTGCAAACTTGCTGCCTTGGGAGAGAGAGCCGAGTTCTGCAGCCTGGGATGCTGTAGGGGAGGCACCCTCGCCCTGGCATCCACCAAAGTCATTGCTGGGCAGGCCGAGAAGCGAGCAGAGGGCAGGTGTCCCCATGAGGGGTGCAGCTGGCATCCTGTCTGTGGGTTCCAAGGCCCCATGTTTGGAGCTCTGGTCCAGGAAATCTAATGAGTGTGTGGCCGGGGGCATGGATGAGCTGGGAGGGCTGGCTGGGCAGGGAGGGAGGGGTGGTGCCTGTTCCTGGGGCCAGACAGGTGAGGGAAACAGAAGCCCAGATCCGCCTGTGTGAAGGGGTGGCCAGGGGCCCAAAGGCAGAACAAAGCTGGGCAGAATCGGAGAGGTAAGACCAGGAAAGATGCTGGCCAGACAGACCCAGTCACAGGCGGGACGGGGCCCCATCAGACCTTTGCACGCTGCTCTGACATCCGTCTGACACTCGGCCTCTCTGGCCAGCTCCAGGGCGGGCTCCCCGGGGTCACTAGAAACCTTATTCTTCAGCAGCCCTCCCCAGCCCGCGATCCTTTTTCACATCTCCTTGGAATCCCTGCCAGAGGATGAGCAAAGCTCCGAGGTTTTCTGGAGTGAGCCTCCCACCTCGCGCTACTCAGTGGAAAGCTTTTTGGGGCAGACTTGCTCCGTGAAGTTCCCCCTTCCTGGCCTGCATTTCCTTTCTCCCTCACTGCTGGCTAAGAGGCTCACTCAGGGCTCCCTCAGGCTCAGGAAAAAAACCTCTTCAGCTTCGTTGCCTCCAGCCACCAGGCCCCTAGTTCCCTTCGCTCCAAACTCCCTAAACACGCAGCCCAGGCCCTCCGTGTGAACGCCCCCTCCTGGGCTACTCTGCGAAAGACTCCTCCACCTCCTCCAACAGTGCTGGCGTGGCCGGGACAGCTTCTGCAGCCCCCAGAGGGCCATTGTGTATCAGCATCCCAGGCTGACCGCCAGGGTGCTGGGGCATGTGGGCAAAGAGGAGGTGGTCTGGGGGTGCTCCGCGTGCTCCCTGCAGAAGGAGACCCAGGAGAGCCCCACAGAGGGGGAGTCTTAGGAGACCAGTCGGCACTTCCTCATCCCACACGCCATCGTTGCTGCGGGGTGCGTTTCTCTTGGGAGACCCACGTGGGCCGAACCACAGGCTGCTGACAGGCCTCAGGGGCACACGCGTGCACACTCACATGCGCTACACAAATACACACGCACACAGAGGACCCCCCAGACGCCAGCAAGGGGCCCCCAGGCTCCAGCCGCCATGCAAACCCCTTCCAGACGATGATGCCCGTAACGAAGGTGCCCGGCAAAGACTCCGATTGGGCTCTGCTCTCCGGCTACTTGCGATGATCAATCATGTTAAGGAGACACTGGAGCACTTAAGGCCCAGGCCATGTTCTAATTGGTCGAGGAAATCACCTCTGGATTCTAAGGACGAGTGCAGGAAGAAATAAAATCGAAGGCGGGGGGGGGGGGGGGGGGATCGATAGCCCAGGGGGGCCAGGGAGCCGGCGCAGGTGGGGAGACGGGGCCGTCAGCACGCAGGGAGAAAATAAAAAGAGAATTCGAGAACTCAAGGCCACGGAAGGCATGACTGACAGCGTTTTAAGACAGGCTTTTTCTCTCCCTCTGCAGGACGCAGCAAGAGCTAAAAACAGAAGAAAAAGCCATCACAGGTATATTTACTAGGAATGGCACGCTGGCTGGCTCTGCAGTTAGAGTCAGAGGGTGGACAAGGGAATAAAAAAAAAATGACTCACTTTTGGTTCTAATTTTTAGAGATGGTTTAGAGCAGCCATCCATGCTGGCCTAAGCCACTGGGCAGCGGGGCGGGAGGGGGGGGGTGGCGACCTGCCCTCTCTGCCAGGCAGGCACTCACCCATGCCCTGGGGCAGAAAGCCCAGAGCCCCACTCCCTCCTGCCTGATGCCCTGACTGTCCCCGCCACCCCCTTTTCTGGGATGACAGGGCTCAGGCAAAATCCTGCCTTAATCCACTCTCATGGGGGAGGAGGAAGCTCACTCACTCAGCACCATTCTTTGGAATTCTCTCAAAGAGTGGATTGCCAAATGGAGTCCAAGCATCTTTTGCATTTGGAGAGATCTGAGTGGCACTAGGATTGGTCTGCAGGAGCATCTCAATCCACCTATATCCAGAACAGTGCGTGCTTCTCAAGGAACAGCATGTGGCACAGAAGCGTGGTTCCTGGATACCTGCTCCCTGCCAGCTGGCCATGTCAGAGGCACCTGGCAACAGTGCCCAGGCCCACTCTGGGGAGAAGGAACTAGCAGTATGGGGCCTAGGAATCTGGGTACTTGCCTAGTACCCCAGGAAAGCTGATGGCAATTTGAATCCCTGTGGGTTGCAGCCCCCACTCTTGTCTTTGTAGCCCTGAGGCCCCAGCAAGCTACTTATTGCCTCCACTTTCCTCTCCTGCAGAATGTGGGCAAGATGCATCCTCATGGATGGCTGCGAGGTCAGGCAGACAGGTGCAGCAGGGTTTTTCAAATTACAGGTTGCAGCCCATGAAAGGATAAGAAATCCACTTAATGGGTCACGACCAGAATTGTATTTCCTTTCATCTTTGGCTGATTTCTCTCCTATTCCTAGAGATGGACCAGCTGCGTGCTTTTCTGTGTTCCCCCCCGCCCCCTCCCCGTGAACCCGAGCCCAGGCCCTCCGTCTGCTCACCGACCTCCCTGAGCTGTGCTTCCTCCGCTTCCTCAGCACCTGCTTCTCCCTCTCTACTGGACTATTCATATGAACACACAAACTAGCTGTTATTTCTCTTGTGTTTTAAAAGCAGAAAAGCCACACCACTGTTGACCACACTTCCCCTGCAACTCCTGCCTCGTTCCCCTGGGAGGCAGTTTTTTTAAAGCCAAATTCCTAGACACAGTTCTCCAGGTTTGCTGCCCCCAGTGTCCCTCTTCCAACCTCCCCTCACCGCCTCCGGGCCAGCTTCTGCCCCTCCTCCACAGCGCTGCTCCCCAAAGCCACCAAGGACCTACACAAGGTTAAATCCAAGGGCAAACTGCCCCTCCCCCATCCTCAGCCTGGGTGGCTTATAAGCCACTTAGAAGATTGGCGCTGAGGATCACTTGCTCCTCCTGGAAAACTACAATCAGAGGGTTTTTTAGAGTGTAGATGCTGCTTTATGAGATGGTTGTTTCCATTACAGACATGTAGGTGTTGCCAGGTGAAATGCGCATTGTGGTCAAAAGAAGTCTGGAAACATTTGAAAATGCTGACGTGGGGCACAGCGTTAAGAGCCGGACAACATGGTTCAGATGGCCCGGTCTGAGTCCCAGTTGTCATTTACTTTGTGCCTGGGAACAAACTACATTTTTTGAGCCTTGGTTTCCTTCCCTGTAAAATGGGTATAATAATACCTATCCCTTAGGGCTGTAGTAAGGACCAAAATGGATAATGCAGATAAAGCCTCTGGCACATAGTAGGTTGCTTAATGAATACTGTGGAATTAATGAGCGAACCAGCGTCCTCAGCACAGTGGCCAGCACATGGCAAGGGCTTGGTAGAGGCAGCGACCGTTACTAGGATTCAGCGATGTCCTCGCACAGCAGCCACCACGTGGGAGGTGCGCAGTACATATGGGACATCCCTCCCCATGATATCTGGAGGCTCTGTAAACTCTGCCAGGCGGGTCTGTGAGCACAGAGGGCCCAAGGGCCACAGAGCCAGGCACCGAGACACCGGGCGCAAGGGTACTGTGAGGGCTGGAGCGGAGTGACATCTTTCTGTCGCCATCTGGGCTCCTCCCGGCCACCCTGCAGTCCCATGAGACAGACCCAGCTTTATCCCAGATACAGGGATTTCAAAAACAAATTACCTGTGGCTCTTAAAACTCCTGGAGCACGTCTCAGTCCACTCACTGATCCAGCCCAGAGGGGTCAGTGGCTGTCCTCATGGCGACAGCAGCACAAGGAGCAGAGGCCCGGACTGCCTCCGTGAAGGGTGTGCCTCGCCTCTGTTCCCATAGCTTCACTGCTCTGGCTGTGTCACCCCAGGTGTGAGGACGTGTGCCTCGGGGCCCAGTCGCCTTGACTCCTCCTTTTCCAGGAGCATCCTTGGACAGCCATCTTCCTCTGTGGAGCCCCCCAGCTTCCACCAAAGGGAGTATCTACCCAGAGGAAGGGCTGAAGCTTCTTCCCAGGGCCATCACTGGCGGCTGCAGGACTGAGGGAGTGGGGGACAGCCAGCCATGCCGGGGAATTAAGCCCAAAGCATTTAGGGTAGACAAGTCCCAGCACCCACCTGCGATTGTAAGGGGCCCAGTGAGGAGCCCCGCTCCGAGGTGGCCTAGGCCAAGAGAGCCATCCTTGGACTGCCCACAGGGAGACTGCTCTGCTGCTCCTCGAGGAAACGCTCCCTGCCGCTGCCAGCTTTGACAATGGCACTGCAGGAAGTTCTTCCAGAGGGCTTGCCGAGGTCTCTCATGATGTGGCCTAAGCCCATGCAATGGGCCCTCTGGGAGAGGCAGAGAATGGCTGCTCCTATCCCCATGGGGTCACCCTTTCCCTGGATCACGTGGCTGCATGGGAGCCTCGCCTGGAGAGCTGAAATGCTTGTGCCCAGGGCCCTCCTCAGACTGCACGTGGATCCTGTGTGTGTGTTTGTGTGTATGTGTGTGTGGGGGGGGTCAAAGCTCCGTAGGCGATTCTGTGTGTGGCCAGAGCCGAAAACACCTGGGTAGAGGGACAGGCCAGGGAGCACGCTGGTCACCAGCATGGTTCTGTTGGCCTCCAGATTGGTCCAAATCTCAGTTCTGTCACTTGCTAGCAAATGACCTTGGGCCAGTGGCCTAAAATCTGTGGGCCTCACTTCTCCATCTGGAAATGGGGGGGTGACAGTATCTAACTCAGCAGGTCGTCCTGCAGATGAAGCAAGATGGTAAGCCCCGCGGCGCGCGGGCACGGGGTGCACGGCAGGAACTTCTAAAGTCAGCAGGTCACTGCCAAGACCTCTGATAATCTGTTCTCCACTTTCCTCTTCTCCAAACTAGTTCATCCTGGTTCCTTTCAATCCTTCCTCCCTGAATTGGGATGTCTGCCCTTAGTTGTAAAAATAGCTCCCAAGTCATGCTCTCCTGCTTCTAAAGAAGGGGGCCGAGGGGTTGGGCCAGGACCAAGGTGCTGTAAATAAGGGGATGCCTTAGGCCAACCTGGGTCCCTTCCCTGTAGCAGGAATCCCACTTCGTGTCTCTGCCAACCCACCTGAAGGATCAGAACTCCTTTGGTGCTGGACACTGTGACCCCCAGATCTTCTTCTTCTCCCTTACAGAGCCATGCTATCCCTATCTTGCATTGGAGTGATGGGGCTTTCCTCCCTAGCCATACGATAACTAACGCAACAAATATTTATTGTGTGCTCCTACGTGCTGAGCACCACGCTAGCTGTGCTGAGCGCACAGGGATGGACAGTAAGAGAGCTTTATTCGTTGTCCCCAGAGAACTAACAGTTTAGTGCAGGAGGCATCCTCATCTGTGAAACTGGAATTGTCACCATGGATAATAACAGTTCCCGCCTCACAGGGGTGCTACGGGGTTGAATGAGATAATGCAGGCCGGGCACCCACCAAGAGCAGGGCCCCACCCCCGTAAGCACTCAACACCACAAGTGGTGTGATGAGGACTCAATGGGGAGAGAGTGGCCTCTGGATACCCAGACCAGGAGCCCTGGCTCAGAGGGGTGGCAGCAGGGGAGGTTCCCAGAAGTAAGAGAAGCATCTGCCTCTTTCCCCATTCCCTGGGACAGGCTGTTGGGGTCCCCTCTGGTCAAGGGATGGACGACACAGCAGCAGATTGCCAGTCCTGGGTCCTGGCCCTGCTGACACCAAGTCAGAGTGTGGGTTCCAAACCCACGACCCGGCCAAGTCCTACACCCCCGTCAGAGAAGAGCCCTGGGCAGGCCAAGGCACACAGGAAGAATGTGCGGGAAGGGGGAGTGGAGGCCTTGAGGCAGGGAATGACCAGGAGAAGGTGCAGTCACTGTCCTCTTTGGGGCAGAAAGTGGGGCAGGTCCAGCCTACGCTCCCTGGCCCAGGGGCAGCCCATACAGGCCTGCAGGAGAGGCTGAGGGGAGGGCAAGGGGTCCCCTACAGGATCAGGAATGGCTTACAAGCCCCAGAGCCAAGGGACGACCTGGAGGGGGCAGGAGAGAGGAGATAGGAAGGGATCAGGGAAGCTGGCAGCTTGGAAGCTGGTCCAGAATCCAGAGGTAGAGCTAAGGCACCTGGGGTTCCAGGGTGGGAAAGGAGGCCAGACCGAGGAAGGGCTCTCCACAGGAAGAAAGACAGTGTTTGGCAGTGTCAGGGTGTGGGGTGGCCCCTGTCTCCAGGACAGTCCGCTCTACACCACTCTCCTAGCATGACCAGTTTGGCAATCATTTATCCACTTAAATTCACCGTGAAATTCTCCACAGCCCTTCCGAGCTATGTGATTTGGGGCAAGTTACTGAACCTCTCTGAGCCTCTGGCTTTTTGTCTGAAAAAACAGGGTTAATAAGAACAATGAGTTCAACACGCCTGCCAGCACGGCAGGCCCAGAGCTGGGCTCAGAAGATGACGGCCATGATGGGTCCCCCTGCACCTTCGTTTCAGATCAATTCTTCCTCGTTTAGGCTCCAATTTTTTGGCTCTGGACTCACAGGCCTGTGGTGGGTTTATTCAAAGTTCTTATTCAGAGGCAGAGACGGGGGCAGGTGAGCGGGATGCGTTCTAACCCATCCCCAAAACTGTCCCAGGCAGAAGGAAATGAGCCTGGGATGGCAGGTGACCTTGAAAGTGACATAACTGAGGGGTCTGTCTGCAAACATTCCTGCTGAGTCAAGCTCCCCATCTGATGGTACCCATCCCTGGGAAATAGTAAGAGGAAAGAGCAGAAAAAGACAACATCCAGACCCACAGCTAATTGAGTTGCAGGTGGCGGCTGGAGACAGACCCATTTGACTCTCCCCCTCTCTCCCCAAAGTGGCCCTCAGGTGACGGAGCAGACCAAGCCTGATCTCTTGCAGGGAAATTAGGAAGAGAGGGGGAAAGAACTGGGGAGGTGGATGGCAGGAATGAGGAATTAGGCAAAGAAAAATGACCGACAAAATGCAGAAACGCCCCAGCATGCTTGCTTCCCAAACCTGGCCCATGAATCGAGGGGTGACAGGTCTCTCATCTCCGATGCCAAGAGCCAGGAGCTCCGGGCAGCCGCAGGTACTACATCTGCACCTGCCAGCACTTGGAAAGAGGCGATAAAGCATCATAGCAGGGCCTGGAATGCTAAGTGTCTGCAGCTGGGCAGGGACCGCCTTGCAGCAAGAGCAGCAACCGCAGACGTCAACTGCGTGAGGGCCCTGCTCTCAGAGACAGGCCTGTGCTCCCCAGCCTGCTGCAGGCAGCCTGCTCCCAGGGCAGGTGCAGACAGGACAGGTGCACGTGCAACCTAGCCCCGGGGGCAGCCCTAGGCTGGGGGTTGGCCCAGACAGACAACGATCTTCTGGATGAAGCCCAAGTGGGCTGGGTGATTTACTGAGGCGGGCAGAAAGCTGGGACGCTTGAGTCACTGGTAAATAAAAGTGGATCATAAAGCACTAGCTGAGCCAGACGTCTGGAAATACACCAGGGCCGCACACAGCTCAGAAGTGGGGCCCCATCCCCCAAATGATGATAATGCCATGATGTTTACACAGCACTCGCAGAGCAGTGCCAGACCCTGTTCTGCATTTTCTGTACTCATATTAATTGACTTAATCCTGACAACCCTAAGAAGTTGGTGGTAGTATGTGCCTGTTACATGCCAGGAAAACGAGGCAGCACAGAGGCCAGAGAGCTCAGAACTAACAGAGGCAGCGCTGCACCCATGCCCTCGCCGGATCATCTCCAACTCCACTGTGCCTTCAGGCACCTGGGTGCTTGTTAGCATTAGCCCCTGACGGGGCTGCGCTGGGGTGGGGCCCGGGACTCTGCATCTCTGATAAGCTCCCAGGCAAGGCCTAGTCCCAGGCCCACACCTTGAGCAGGAGGCTCTAAACTGCCACACCACCTTCCCATGGCACCTCTTCAGCTGCTGGAGGCATCTAAGAGCTCCTCAGTTAGCGGAGTCAAGGGGCTGGGGGAGGGTGTGGAGGCTTAAATGCCCCTGTGCACACCCCAGCTCGGCTCAAGTCAATCAGAATCTCTGGGGGGGCCCAGACTGGGATTTTTTAAAAGCTCCCTGGTGACTCGGATGTGTGGCCATGGTAGAGTCATTGAGACAGACGATGGCTTAGTCAACGTGTCAGATTCACTCCTATAAAATGGGAAGGTTCCTGGGGTTCGGTCAGGGGTTTCAAAGGTGCTTTCAGGAAAGGAGTGGGGAGCCATCTCCCGGGCCAGTCGAGGGGTGTGGCTGGGGTCTGCTAGGGTACCCTCTTCTCATCCTCTGGGGCACCTGGGGAGGAGAGGGGCAGCTAGCAAGCCCTCAGCCTGGCATGCCTTCAGAGATGCCCCCGCTTCCCACAGTCATGAACTTTCAAGAGAGAGCAGACTCTGGCCTAGATCAGCTGTGGAAACTGAGGCTCCTGGCAAAGATGAACCAAACCTCTGAGCCCTTTTCTAGACCAGGCTGTGACCTTGACCCAGCCCAGTCTTAGCAAGAATCCTGCTATGTTGGTTTATCAAGAATCCCCTGACCCTTGATATCTGATCACTCTCGATATCTGATCAGTTCCTCATCCTCCACCCTTGGCATCTATGCTCTTGGCTTGCCTTTAGCAAGAATCCCCTCCCCTCAATGGCTCCTCTTAGTAACTGTCCATCCACTGACCCCGCACTCTGCTCCTCGGCCGTAAACCCCGACTTGTCCTTCGAGTACTTGAGTGGAGCCCGATCTCTCACCCTTATTGCAGCGGTCTTGAGTAAAGCTTCCTGACCGTTTTAACAAGTGGCAGAATAATTTTTGCTTTAACACTCCCCTCACCCAAGGGAAAAGTCACCCCACAAAATGAGCAGCCCAGGGCGGCGGGAGGGCGCTTGGTGCCACTGCCAACCAAACACATTTTAGACTCCTCACCTCGGCATTCAAGGCCTGAGCAAGACTTCAAGGCTCAGGCAATGACCTCAAGTCTTATTTTCCTCTTATGCGCTCCCTACATAAAGCAAAACTGGATGCTTTGCTGTTCCTCATATACACCTGAAACTTCCTCCCATCCTGCCTTTGCCAGGCTTTTCTTTCCACCTGGACTGTCTCCTCCCCATTCTTCTGATCCACCTGCTCTGAATCACAGCAATCTCTGCCTGGTCATGAGACTACTTACCCTCGAGTCTTCACTTCCTCCTGTCTTCCATAACTACACAACCTCCCCTTTTAGCTGGTTACAATGTTCCCTGGGATAAAGACTACATTTCCTAGACTCCTTTGCAGCTCATGTGGTCACATGACTGAGTTTTGACCAATGGGATGTAAGCAGAAGCAATGTGTGTTACTTCCAGGAATGTTTTTATGTTATGCCTCTCCTTCTCTTCCTATTTGATGTAATGGCTGGAACTCCAATAGCCATCTTGGACTGTGAAGTGATCTTGAGCACGGAAGCTATACATGAGGCAGCAACTGGATTTCTGAAAACATGGATCATCACATCAGTGCTGGGCTGGCTGCTCCGGACTTGAACATGAGAGAAAACTATCTTCCATCTTGTTTTAGCTACTGCTCTTGTGGAATTTTCTGTAACTCATAGCTGAACTTAATGCTATTGGAGCCACCCTTTCAAACCCCTGGAGGCATGCACTCTGGATTCTTAGGTTTACCATCCTACAGCTGCATAGAATCATCATTTGCATCTTCTTCCCAGATAAACAGTAAGCAATCTGAAGGCTGGGATTGTGTCTTCCCCATTTCCATGTTCCCCTGCCACATGAAGCAGGAGGTCTCAGACACAACACAAAGCATGTCTTCAGCCAGAGCTGAATGTCTTCTACTAGACCCCACATAGCTTCTGAAGTCGCATGCCTAGTCTCAGCACACTGCAAACCTGCCTGCAACGCTGTACCCACGCAAAGTTGCCCTTCGCCCCATCGAGGCTGCATGCTCCACACCCCGCACCCTGACTCTCAGGAGGAACGTGCCCTTACCAGGATGTCCGAGTCCTCAGGTTTCTCCCTTGTGGCCGGGATGGAGCAGTTGTGGAGTTTGAATATCCAGTACTCCTTGGCAGTGACAAAGAAATTCCATGGCAGCAGGCCGCCAATGCCCAAGCTGAAGAAGATGATGTAGGTACCACTGAAGCGGTCCTTGGGCCTCTGCAGGCCGGGTGGCGGGTGGTCCAGCAGCTTCTCCAGCAGCGCTTCCTGGTCAGCTCGGAGAGAGCTGCTCGCGGTTCTGTAGGTGGAGTTTGAACTGTAATGAAAGTCATCCTCCGAGACCACGGCCACTATAGGAGAAGATGGAAAAACAGGGAGAGAGTAGGTGATCAGAAGCTGAGGCTGGGCATAGCTGGGGACTTACCCATCCTCCAAAGCTGACTATGCCCCCACCCTGGGGTCGACAGGGTCACCAAAGCCTGGCCGGAGAGCTTCAGGTTTAAGGAGTAGGGAGAAAGACAAGATGTCAGAACTTCACGTGACCTCAGGGGTCACCCCCCCTTCCCTGCCCCATGCAGGGGCAACAGAGGCAGCAGGCGAGTGTGGGGCTGGCTGGGAGTAAGGCAATGCAGCAGAGTCGGGCCTGTGGCAATCAATTCAGAAGGGCAAACCTGGTCTCAAGGCATTCAAATTTTTCCATGCAGCCAGAAAAAAAGGAATTGGACCTTAATGGGCAAAGAAGCCTCTCTAAAGTTTTTCAACTTTATGTGAGAAAAGTGAGGAGCAGGAAAGTGCGTAGAACATCCTACTATTTGTGCCAAAAAGCAGGGATGGGAGGGGTCGGGGAGAATACCCACACTTATTTTGTATATCCTCTGGGACTTCACTGCATACTTCTGTGCCTTTGAATTCTGAACTATATGAATGCATTACCTATTCAAAAATAAAGTTATAAATAAAAATAAAGGCATTCAAATTAAAAAAAAAAAAACACGGTATCTAGAGCGGCGTCGAGCAGGCAGTTTGAGACTTCTGACAGTCCACTCTCTCGTTTGTGAGGAAACAGAGGTCCAAAGAGTGGAAAGTCACAGGCCAGGTAAACGGCCAAGCCTGGGTGTGCAGCTCCTGCCCACGTCCCCAGCTCTGTCCATCGCATTTCACCAGGGGACAGCCACTGGCAATCTGTGGTAGCACCTAAGACAAACTATTGCCTACCCGGCCTTGGGCAAGTCACCATGCCTCGGAGCCTCAATTTCCCATCTGCAAACCTGGGGAAGCCTTTTTACAGTGGCCATGTAACTGCAACTGGCTGGCGAGGCCTGGCCCGGGGTAGCAGCTGTTGAACAGACGTCAGCCTCTTCCCCGGCATCCTGGGCTTGTCACTTGGCTAGCCGGCTGCTGAATTTGGCTAGGAGACAGCAAGCCTGCTTCCCTGCTCTATCTAGCACCCAGGACGTGGCAGCAGCTTGATAAACGGGAAATATTTCCATAATGCTGAGGATGGGACACGGTAGTCCCTTCTGCAGCAGCTTCCTCCCTACAGAATCTATCAATCAATAAAGGCATCTCAGCTCACACAGGTGGCTGAGCCTTCACCCAGAGCATCAAGCCAGGCGGGGTGGGGCCTGTCTTCCCTGGGGAGATGGGAACACCTGGCACACAGGCACAGAGCCTTATCCACCATTTCAGGAGAGCCTCACGGCATTCTTCTGAATTTGGCAGCACAGGAGTGACTGCCTCCTTTTTTTCAAATGCAAAGAATGAGGGCTTAATGGCGCTTGATTTGTCCCACATTCAAACAGTAAGAATTCCAATAGTTAAAATTAAACCCAGTACTCACGCATGCCAAGGTCTGTGCCTAGCATTTGAGTCTGACAGCCACTTAATACAGTAGGTATCAGTCCAAGATCCATTTGATAGATGAAGTGTCTGAGGCTCAGAAAGGTTGAGTAACTTGCCCAAGGTCACACAGCTACCAGATGGCAAGAGTAAGGTTACACAGCCAAGCAGTGTGAAGCCTAAACAGACTCCTCGGCTTACCAGGGAGAAGGCTGGCTGGCAATGTGAACCCACGTCTGCTGGCTCCAAGTACAGATGTCCCCTGAAGGCCTCGAGGACAATGAGCTGTGAGTGTAGGCGAGGGCAGCGCTCAGGGCACCCTCATCAACGTTTGCTGGCTGAATGGACTCTGCGCGGCCAGGATATTCTCCCCTGCTGGGGCAGTGCGCAGTCTGGAGCAGGCAGGCAAGGCTGCCGGACGCCCCAGCCCGAGCGTCCGAGTCAGCAAGTCTATTTTAAACTCCCCTGGTTGGGCACAGCTCTTTCCAGCCTTGACTCCCGGGGAGCCCAGCACTAACAGACCAACCGGAAGGTGTGGTCACACGTGCACGTGCATGCACACACACACACAGCTTCTGAATTAGTGTTTAAAAATGTAAATACTACTATGACCTGTGTACGACAACACACAAACGGCAAGTGGTTCTTTCCAGACGCTCCAGGTCCGGTGGTGGGTGCAGGGGCCAACGGCTGGGTCGCTCGGGCCCACACTGGGCTGGGGCCCATTCTCAGCTCCAGGGGTCTATTTGTCCAGGACCATTCAGCCTTGACAGAGCTTCTGAAGAAGGAGCCAGGAATGTTCTCTAGCTTGGGTCACAGGCCAAGGCAGCAGAGTGCACAAAGTCTTATTACTCTTTATAAAAGCTAGCTGCTGGCTTTTGGATTAAAAAAGAAAGAAAAAGAGAAAGGGAAGGAAGAGCCCCAGCGTCCCCAGCACAGGCTGGCTGTGGCCTGGTGTGTGCTCCTCAAGCCCCTGCAGGAGCTGGCCTGGCTTGGCCCTGCTCCCTCCCTGGCTGACCTGGGGCATGGGACAGAGAGAAGAGAAACTTGTGGGGCCTCAAGCTACTGCAGACTGTCCTCTGGCCAGGAACTGAGACTGGTTCCCAGGAGGTTCCTGACTCTGGCTGTCAATCTCCCCTCTGTGCCTCGATTTCCTCATGTGTGAAATGCAGGTAGGGGGCTGGTGAAGCTAACTTATGGGAAAGCATTGCTGGGAAACAGGGCACCACCCAGAGGCCAAGGCAGAATCGGCCCTGGGGTTGCGGACAACCCCAGTCTCAGGCTCCCCCATTTGGACCAAGAGTCAGGCAGCTTCTGTATACTGTGGCCTGACTTGTCCATACCCAGGCCCCCCACATCCAGGCGGTGAGGTCCAGTCTCAGGAACTCCCCGAGCAGGGGGAGGGGAGAAAGAAGGTAGAGCCCCAGCGAGAGGGAGGGAGAGCAGGGAGGAAGAAGAGGGACGGTGGAGGGGGACACAGCCAGAGGCGCCGGCCAGGGGTGCCGGGTCTGGGGTCCCACGGCTCCCGTGGAGCAGCCCCAGGAGGGCGGGAGCGGGAGGCCGCCGAGAGCGCGAGCCAGGGGCGCCCGGGAGCCTCAAGAGCTGGTCAGGGGCCAGGCCCGCGCCCGATCTCCGGCCTGCACTTACTGTCGCCACCACGCCGCCGCCACCGCCGCCTCCCGGGCCGCCAGGGCCACTGCGACTCGGGGCTCCGCGAGGCCGCAGGCCAAGCTCCGCCGCCCGCCCCGCCTGGGCCCGGGCCACGCCCCCGCCCCGCCCCCGCCCCGCCCCCGCCCCGCCCCCGCCT